>NW_027476708.1:0-153793 GCF_051020955.1 Megalopta genalis | reverse complement strand
GCTGTATGCGAAACAAACGAGTTAGCTTCAAATCCAAGAGAAACACAAGATTTAGCTTCAAATCAGTGCGAGGTAGAAGGCTTAACATCAAATCCATGCGATACAAATGATTTAGCTTCAAATACTTGCGATATAACTGATATAGATTCAAATGCAGGCGAAACAAGCGAGTTAGCTTCAATTCAAGCGTAACACATGATTTGGCTTCAAATCCATGCGAAGTAGAAGGCTTAGCTTCAAATCCGTGCGAAACAAATGGTTTATATTCAGATACTTGTGATATATATGATTTATCTTCAAATGGAGGCGAAAAAAACGAGTTAGCTTCAAATCCATGCGAAGTAGAAGGCTTATCGTCGAAACCATGCGAAACAGATGGTTTAGATTCAGACACTTGTGATAAAAGTGATTTAAATTCAACTGCATGCGAAACAAACGAGAGAGCATCAAAATCCAAGCGTAACATATGACTTACCTTCAAATCAATGCGAAGTAGAAGGCGTAGCGTCATATCCATGCGACACATATGATTTAGCTTCAAATACTTGCGATATAAGTGATATAGCTTCAAATGCAGCAGAAACAAAAGCGTGAGCTTGAAATCCAAGCGTAACTCATGATTTAGCTTCAAATCAATCCGATGTAGAAGGCTTAGCTTCAAATCCATGCGAAACAAATGATTTAGTTACAAATACTTGTGATATACATGATTTAGATTCAACTGCAGGCGAAACAACGAGTTAGCTTCAAATCCATGCGAAGCACATGATTTAGCTCCAAATTCATTCGATACACATTGTTTTGCTTAATATTCATGCGAAACAAGTGGTACAGCTTCAAATACTTGTGATATACATGATTTAGTTTCAACTGCATGCGAAGCAAACGTGTTAGCTTCAAATCCAAGCGAAGACATGATTTATCTTCAAATCAATGCGAAGGTGAAGGCTTTGCTTCAAATCCATGCGAATCACATGATTTAGCTACAAATCAATGCGAAGTGGAAGGCTCATCTTCGAAAACCATGCGAAACAGATGGTTTAGATTCAGATACTTGTGATACAAGTGATTTAAATTCAACTGCATGCGAAACAAACGAGTGAGCATCAAATCCAAACGTAACTCATGATTTAGCTTCAAATCAATTCGATGTAGAAGGCTTAGCTTCAAATGAATGCGAAACAAATGGTTTAGCTTCAAATACTTATGATATACATGATTTAGCTTCAACTGCATGCGAAACAAACGAGTTAGCTTCGAATCCAAGCGAAACGCATTATTTAGCTTCAAATTCTTGCAAATCACATGGTTTAGCTTCAAATGCTTGCGATAAAAATGATTTAGCTTCAAATACTTGTGATATATATGATTTAGCTTCGACTGCATGTGAAGCAAACGAGTTAGCTTCAAATCCATGCGAAACACATGATTTAGATTCAAATCAATGTCAAGTAGAAGGTTTAGCATCAAATCCATGCGAAACAAATGGTTTAGCTTCAAATCAATGCGAAGTAAAAGGCTTATCTTCAAATCCATGCGAAACACATGATTTAGCTTGAAATCAAAGCGAAGTAGAAGGCTTAGTTTCAAATTCAAACGAAACACATGATTTAGCTTCAAATCAATGCGAAGTAGTAGCCTTAGTTTCAAATTTATGCGAAACGAATGATTTGGCTTCAAATACTTGCGAATATAAGCGATATAGCTTCAACTGCATGCGAAACAAACGAGTTAGCTTCAAATCCAAGCGAAACACATTATCTAGCTTCAAATTAATGCGAAGTTGAAGGCTTGGTTTCAAATCCATTCGAATGAAATTGTATAGCTTCAAATACTTGTGATATACATGATTTAGATTCAGCTGCATGCGAAACAAACGATTTTGCTTCACACCCAAGGAAACACATGATTTAACATCAATTCAATGCGAAGTAGAAGGCGTAGCTTCAAATCAATGCGAAATAGAAGGCTTATCTTCGAATCCATGCGAAATGAATGATTGAGCTACAAATACTTGCGATTATAAGTGATATAGCTTCAAATGCAGGCGAAACAATCGAGTTAGCTTCAAATCCATGCGAATCACACGATTTAGTCTCAAATTAATGCGAAGTAGAAGGCTTAGCTTTAAATACATGGGAAACAAATGATTTATCTTCAGATAATTGCGATATATGTGATATAGCTTCAAATACTTGCGAAACACATGATTTAGCTTCAAAATCATGCGAATCACACGGATTAGCTTCATGGCTTCATATTCTTGCGAAACAGATGGATTAGATTCAGATACTTGTGACGTACATGTTTTAGCTTCAACTGCATGCGAAACAAACGTGTTAGCTTCAAATCCAAGCGAAACACATGATTTATCTTCAAATCAATGCGAAGGTGAAGGCTTTGCTTCAAATCCATGCGAATCACATGATTTAGCTACAAATTAATGCGAAGTGGAAGGCTCATCTTCGAAAACCATGCGAAACAGATGGTTTAGCTTCAAATACTTGCGATATAAGTGATATAGCTTCAAATGCAGGAGAAACAAAAGCGTGAGCTTGAAATCCAAGCGTAACTCATGATTTAGCTTCAAATCAATCCGATGTAGAAGGCTTAGCTTCAAATCCATGCGAAACAAATGATTTAGTTACAAATACTTGTGATATACATGATTTAGATTCAACTGCAGGCGAAACAAACGAGTTAGCTTCGAATCCAAGCGAAACGCATTATTTAGCTTCAAATTCTTGCAAATCACATGGTTTAGCTTCAAATGCTTGCGATAAAAATGGTTTAGCTTCAAATACTTGTGATATATATGATTTAGCTTCGACTGCATGTGAAGCAAACGAGTTAGCTTCAAATCCATGCGAAACACATGATTTAGATTCAAATCAATGTCAAGTAGAAGGTTTAGCATCAAATCCATGCGAAACAAATGGTTTAGCTTCAAATCAATGCGAAGTAAAAGGCTTATCTTCAAATCCATGCGAAACACATGATTTAGCTTGAAATCAAAGCGAAGTAGAAGGCTTAGTTTCAAATTCAAACGAAACACATGATTTAGCTTCAAATCAGTACGAAGTAGATGGCTCAGTTTCAAATCCATGCGAATCAAATGGTTTAGATAAAAATACTTGTGATATACATGATTTGGCTTCAAAAGCATGCGAAACAAACCAGTTAGCTTCAAATCCAAGCGAAACACATGATTTAGCTTCAATTTCATGCAAAGTAGAAGTCTTAGCTTCAAATACATGCGAAATAAATGGTTTATCTTCAAATAATTGTGATATACATAATTTAGCTTCAACTGCATGCGAAACAAACGAGTTAGCTTCAAATCCAAGCGAAACGCATTATTTAGCTTCAAATTCTTGCAAATCACATGGTTTAGCTTCAAATGCTTGCGATAAAAATGGTTTAGCTTCAAATACTTGTGATATATATGATTTAGCTTCGACTGCATGTGAAGCAAACGAGTTAGCTTCAAATCCATGCGAAACACATGATTTAGATTCAAATCAATGTCAAGTAGAAGGTTTAGCATCAAATCCATGCGACACAAATGGTTTAGCTTCAAATCAATGCGAAGTAAAAGGCTTATCTTCAAATCCATGCGAAACACATGATTTAGCTTGCAATCAAAGCGAAGTAGAAGGCTTAGTTTCAAATTCAAACGAAACACATGATTTAGCTTCAAATCAGTACGAAGTAGATGGCTCAGTTTCAAATCCATGCGAATCAAATGGTTTAGATAAAAATACTTGTGATATACATGATTTAGCTTCAAAAGCATGCGAAACAAACCAGTTAGCTTCAAATCCAAGCGAAACACATGATTTAGCTTCAATTTCATGCAAAGTAGAAGTCTTAGCTTCAAATACATGCGAAATAAATGGTTTATCTTCAAATAATTGTGATATACATAATTTAGCTTCAACTGCATGCGAAACAAACGAGTTAGCTTCAAATCCAAGAGAAACACATGATTTAGCTTCAAATCAATGCGAAGTTGAAGGCTTGGTTTCAAATCCATTCGTTTCAATCCATTCGAATGAAATTGTATAGCTTCAAATACTTGTGATATACATGATTTAGATTCAGCTGCATGCGAAACGAACGATTTTGCTTCACACCCAAGGGAAACACATGAATTAACATCAATTCAATGCGAAGTAGAAGCGTAGCTTCAAATCAATGCGAAATAGAAGGCTTACCTTCGAATCCATGCGAAATGAATGATTGAGCTACAAATACTTGCGATTATAAGTGATATAGCTTCAAATGCTGGCGAAACAAACGAGTTAGCTTCAAATCCATGATAAACACATGATTTTTCTCCAAATTAAGGCGAAGTGAAGGCTTAGATTCAAATCCATGCGAATCAAATGGTTTAGCTTAAAATACTTGTGATATACATGACTTATCTTGAGCTGTATGCGAAACAAACGAGTTAGCTTCAAATCCAAGAGAAACACAAGATTAGCTTCAATATCAGTGCGAGGTAGAAGGCTTAGCATCAAATCCATGCGATACAAATGATTTAGCTTCATATACTTGCGATATAACTGATATAGATTCAAATGCAGGCGAAACAAGCGAGTTAGCTTCAATTCAAGCGTAACACATGATTTGGCTTCAAATCAATGCGAAGTAGAAGGCTTAGCTTCAAATCCGTGCGAAACAAATGGTTTATATTCAGATACTTGTGATATATATGATTTATCTTCAAATGGAGGCGAAAAAAACGAGTTAGCTTCAAATCCATGCGAAGTAGAAGGCTTATCGTCGAAACCATGCGAAACAGATGGTTTAGATTCAGACACTTGTGATAAAGTGATTTAAATTCAACTGCATGCGAAACAAACGAGAGAGCATCAAAATCCAAGCGTAACACATGACTTACCTTCAAATCAATGCGAAGTAGAAGGCGTAGCGTCATATCCATGCGACACATATGATTTAGCTTCAAATACTTGCGATATAAGTGATATAGCTTCAAATGCAGGAGAAACAAAAGCGTGAGCTTGAAATCCAAGCGTAACTCATGATTTAGCTTCAAATCAATCCGATGTAGAAGGCTTAGCTTCAAATCCATGCGAAACAAATGATTTAGTTACAAATACTTGTGATATACATGATTTAGATTCAACTGCAGGCGAAACAACGAGTTAGCTTCAAATCCATGCGAAACACACGATTTAGCTTCAAATCAATGCGAAGTAGAAGGCTTAGCTTCAAATACATGAGAAACAAATGATTTATCTTCAGATAATTGCGATATATGTGATATAGCTTCAATGCACGCGAAACAATCGAGTTAGATTCAAATCCATGCGAAATACATGATTTAGTTTCAAATCAATGCGAAGTGGTAGGCTTAGCTCACATACATGAGAAACAAATGTTTTAGCTCCAAATACTTGTGGTATACATGATTTAGCTTCAGCTGCATGCGAAACAAACGAGTTATCTTGAAATCCAAGCGAAGCACATGATTCAGCTTCAACTGCATGCGAAACAAACGAGTTAGTTTCAAATCCATGCGAAACACATGATTTAGCTTCAAATTCAATCGAAGTAGAACGCATAGCTTCAAATCCATGCGACACGAACGTTTTAGCTTCAAATACTTGCGAATATAAGTGATATAGGTTCAAATGCAGGAGAAACAAACGAGTTAACTTCAAATCCATGCGAAATACATGATTTAGCTTCAAATGAATGCCAAGTAGAAGATTTAGCATCAAAACCATGCGAAACAAATGGTTTAGCTTCAAATCAATGCGAAGTAGAGGCTTATTTTCAAATCCATGCGAAACAAATGGTTTAGTTTCAAATACTTGTGATATACATGATTTAGCTTCACTGCATGCCACAAAAACGAGTTAGCTTCAAATCCATGCGAAACACATGATTTAGATTCAAATCAATGTCAAGTAGAAGGTTTAGCATCAAATCCATGCGAAACAAAAGCTTTAGCTTCAAATCAATGCGAAGTAAAAGGCTTATCTTCAAATCCATGGGAAACAAATGGTTTAGTTTCAAATACTTGTGATATACATGATTTAGCTTCAACTGCATACCAAAAAAACGAGTGAGGTTCAAGTCCATTCGAAAAACATGATTTAGCTTCAAATCAATGCGAAGTAGAAGGCTTAGCTTCAAATACATGAGAAACAAATGATTTATCTTCAGATATTTGCGATATATGTGATATAGCTTCAAATGCACGCGAAACAATCGAGTTAGATTCAAATCCATGCGAAATACATGATTTAGTTTCAAATCAATGCGAAGTGGTAGGCTTAGTTTCACATACATGAGAAACAAATGTTTTTAGCTCCAAATACTTGTAGTATACATGATTTAGCTTCAGCTGCATGCGAAACAAACGAGTTATCTTGAAATCCAAGCGAAGCACATGATTCAGCTTCAACTGCATGCGAAACAAACGAGTTAGTTTCAAATCCATGCGAAACACATGATTTAGCTTCAAATTCAATCGAAGTAGAAACGCATAGCTTCAAGTCCATGCGACACGAACGTTTTAGCTTCAAATACTTGCGAATATAAGTGATATAGCTTCAAATGCAGGAGAAACAAACGAGTTAAGTTCAAATCCAAGCGAAACACATGATTTAGCTTCAAATGAATGCCAAGTAGAAGATTTAGCATCAAATCCATGCGAAACAAATGGTTTAGCTACAAATACTTATGATATACATGATTTAGCTTCAACTGCATGCGAAACTAACGAGTTGGTTTCATATGCAAGCGAAACACATGATTTAGCTTCAAATTCTTGCAAATCACATGGTTTAGCTTCAAAATCTTCCGATAAAAATGGTTTAGCTTCAAATAATTGTGATATACATGATTTAGCTTCTACTGCATGTGAAGCAAACGAGTTAGCTTGAAATCCATGCGAAACACATGATTTAGCTTCAAATGAATGCCAAGTAGAAGATTTAGCATCAAATCCATGCGAAACAAGTGGTTTAGCTTCAAATCAATGCGAAGTAACAGGCTTATCTTCAAATCCATGCGAAACAAATGGTTTAGTTTCAAATACTTGTGATATACATGATTTAGCTCCAACTGCATGCCAAAAAATCGAGTGAGGTTCAAGTCCATGCGAAACACATGCTTTAGCTGCAAATCAATGCGAAGTAGAGGGCTTAGCTTCAAATCCATGCGAATCAAATGGTTTAGCTACAAATACTTGTGATATACATGATTTAGCTTCAACTGCATGCGAAACAAACGAGTTATCTTCAAATCCAAGCGAAACACATGATTTAGTTTCAAGTCAATGCGAAGTAGAAAGCTTAGCTTCAAATCCCAGCGAAACACATTATTTAGCTTCAATTCATGCGAAGTAGAAGGCTTGTTTTCAAATGCATTCGAATCTAATGGTATAGCTTCAAATACTTGTGATATACATGATTTAGCTTCAGCTGCATGCGAAACAAACGATTTTGCATCACACCCAAGGAAACACATGATTTAACATCAATTCAATGCGAAGTAGAAGACGTAGCTTCAAATCATTGCGAAACAAATGATTTAGCATCAAATACTTGTGATATACATGATTTAGCTTCAACTGCATGCGACACCAACGAGATAGATTCAAATCCATGCGATGCACATGATTTAGCTTCGAATCAATGCGCAGTAGAAGGCTTGGCTTCAAATACATGAGAAACAAATGATTTATCTTCAGATAATTGCGATATAAGTGATATAGCTTCAAATGCAGACGAAACAAACGATTTGGCCTCAAATCCATGCGAAACACATGATTTAGCTTCAAATTCATGCGAAACACATGGTTTAGCTTCAACTACTTGTGATATACATGATTTAGCTTCAACTGCATGCGAAACAAACGAGTTAGCTTCAAATCCAAGCGAATCACATGATTTACCTTTAAATCAATGCGAAGTAGAAGGCTTAGCTTCACATCAATGCGAAACAAATTGTTTAGCTTCAAATACTTATGATATACATGATTTAGCTTCAACTGCATGCGAAACTAACGAGTTGGTTTCATATCCAAGCGAAACACATGATTTAGCTTCAAATCCATGCGAAACACATGATTTAGCTTCAAATGAATGCCAAGTAGAAGATTTAGCATCAAATCCATGCGAAACAAATGGTTTAGCTTCAAATCAATGCGAAGTAGAGGCTTATTTTCAAATCCATGCGAAACAAATGGTTTAGTTTCAAATACTTGTGATATACATGATTTAGCTTCAACTGCATGCCACAAAACGAGTGAGGTTCAAGTCCATGCGAAACACATGCTTTGGCTGCAAATCAATGCGAAGTAGTGGCTTAGCTTCAAATCATGCGAATCAAATGGTTTAGCTACAAATACTTGTGATATACATGATTTAGCTTCAATGCATGCGAAGCAAACGTTTTTGCATCACACCCAAGGGAAACACATGATTTAACATCAATTCAATGCGAAGTAGAAGACGTAGCTTCAAATCATTGCGAAACAAATGGTTTAGCATCAAATACTTGTGATATACATGATTGAGCTTCAACTGCATGCGACACCAACGAGATAGATTCAAATCATGCGATGCACATGATTTAGCTTCGAATCAATGCGCAGTAGAAGGCTTGGCTTCAAATACATGAGAAACAAATGATTTATCTTCAGATAATTGCGATATAAGTGATATAGCTTCAATGCAGACGAAACAAACGAGTTAGCTTCAAATACAAGGAAACACATGATTTAGCTTCGAATCAAGGCGAAGTGGTAGGCTTAGCTTCAAATCCATGCGACACAAATTATTTAGCTTCATATACTTGCGATATAAGTGATATAGCATCAAACGCAGGCGAAACAAACGAGTGAGCATCAAATTCAAGCGTAACACATGATTTAAATTCAAATCAATGCGAAGTAGAAGGCTTAGCTTCAAATCCATGCGAAACAAATGGTTTAGATTCAAATACTTGCAGTATACATTATTTATCTTCAGCTGCATTCGATCAAACGAGTTTGCTTTCAAATCCAAGCAAAACACATGGTTTAGCTTCAAATGAGGTGCGAAGAAGAGGCTTAGCATCATCTCCATGCGACACAAATTATTAGCTTCATATACTTACGATATAAGTGATATAGCTTCAAATGCAGTTGGAACAAACGAGTTAGCTGCAAATCCATGCGAAGCACATGATCTAGCTTCAAATCAATGCGAAATAGAAGCTGATCATCGAATCCGTGCGAAACAAATGGTTTAGATTCAAATACTTGTGATATACGTGATTTAGCTTCAAATGCATTTGAAGCAAACGACTTAGCTTCAAATCCATGCGAAACACATGATTTAGCTTCAAATCAATGCGAAGGTTGAAGGCTTATCTTCAAGTCATGCGAAGCGAACGATTAAGTTTCAAATACTTGCGAATATAAGAGATATTGCCTTACATGCAGGCGAAGCAAAGGAGTTAGCTTTAAATCCTTGCGAAACACATGATTTAGCTTTCAAATTCAAGCGAAGTATAGAGGCCAGCTTCAAATCCATGCGAAACGAATGTCTTAGCTTCAATTACTTGTTTTATACATGATTTAGCTTGATCTGCATGCGAAACAAACGAGTTAGTTCCAAATCCAAGCAAAAACACATGACTTAGCTTCAAATCAATGGGAAGTAGAATGCTTAGCTTCAAATCCATGCGAAACAAATGGTTTTGCTACAAATACTTGTGATATAAATGATTTGGCTTCAACAGCATCCGAAGCAAACGAATTAGCTTCAAATCCAAGCGAAACACATGATTTAGCTTCAAATCAATGCGAACTAGAAGCCTTAGCTTCAAATCCATGCGAAAAACATGATTTAGCTTCAAATCAATGCGAAGTAGAAGGCTTGGTTTCAAATCCAAGCGAAACACATGATTTAGCTTCAATTCAATGCGAAGTAGAAGGCTTAGTTTCAAATCCAAGCGAAACACATAATTTAGCTTCAAATCAATGCGAAGTACAAGGCTTAGCTTCAAATTCATGCGAAACGAATGATTGACCTTCACATACTTGCGAATATAAGTGGTATAGCTTCAAATGCAGGCGAAACAAACGAGTTAGCTTCAAATACAAGGGAAACACATGATTTAGCTTCGAATCAAGGCAAAGTGGTAGGCTTAGCTTCAAATCCATGCGACACAAATTATTTAGCTTCATATACTTGCGATATAAGTGATATAGCATCAAACGCAGGCGAAACAAACGAGTGAGCATCAAATTCAAGCGTAACACATGATTTAAATTCAAATCAATGCGAAGTAGAAGGCTTAGCTTCAAATCCATGCGAAACAAATGGTTTAGATTCAAATACTTGCAGTATACATTATTTATCTTCAGCTGCATTCGAATCAAACGAGTTTGCTTCAAATCCAAGCAAAACACATGGTTTAGCTTCAAATAATTGTGATATACATGATTTAGCTTCAACTGCATGCGAAACAAACGAGTTAGTTTCAAATCCATGCGAAACATATGATTTAGCATCAAATCAATACGAAGTAGAAGGCTTAGCATCAAATCAATCCGAAACAAATGGTTTAGCTTCAAATCAATCCGAAACAAATGGTTTAGCTTCAAATCAATCCGAAACAAATGGTTTAGCTTCAAATACTTGTGATATACATGATTTAGCTTCAACTGCATGCGAAACAAACGCTTTACCTTCAAATTCAAGCGAAACACATTATTTAGGTTCAAATCAATGCGAAGTGGAAGGCTTAGCTTCAAATACATGAGAAACAAATGATTTATCTTCAGATAATTGCGATATAATTGATATAGCTTCAAATGCAGTCGAATCAATCGAGTTAGCTTCAAATTAATGCGATGTAGGAGGCTTTGCTTCAAATTCATGCGAAAGAAATGGTTTAGCTTCAAATACTTGTGATATACATGATTTAGCTTCAACTGCATGCGAAACAAACGAGTTAACTTCAAAACCAAGCGAAACACATGATTTAGCTGCAAATCAATGCGAAGTAGAAGGCTTATCTTCAAATCCATGCGAATCAAACGGTTTAGATTCAAATACTTGTGATATACATGATTCACCTTCAACTGCATGCGAAACAGACGAGTTAGCTTCAAAACCAAGCGAAACACATGATTTAGCTTCAAATCAATGCAAAGTAGAAGGCTTAGCATCAAATCCAAGCGACACAAATTATTTAGCTTCATATACTTGCGAATATTAGTGATATAGCTTCAAATCAATGCGAAGTAGAAGGTTTAGCTTCAGATCCATGCGATACGAATGATTTAGCTTCAAGTACTTCTGATATACATGATTTAGCTTCAACTACATGTGAAACAAACGTGTTAGCTTCAAATCCATGCGAAACACATGATTTATCTTCAAATCAATGCGAAGTAGAAGGCTTAGCTTCAAATTCATGCGAAACAAATAGTTTAGCTTCAAATACTTGTGATATACATGATTTAGCTTCAACTGCATTGCGAAACAAACGAGTTAGCTTCAAATCGAAGCGAAACACACGATTTGGCTACAAATTCATGCGAAGTGGAAGGCTTAGCTTCAAATCCATGCGAAACGAATGGTTTAGATTCAAATACTTGTAATACACATCATTTAGCTTCAACTGCATGCGAAACAAACGAGTTTGCTTCAAATTCAAGCGAAACACATGATTTAGCTTCAAATCAATGCGAAGTAGAAGTCTTTGCTACAAATCCATGTGAAACGAATGATGTAGCTGCATATACTTGCGAATATTAGTGATATAGCTTCATATCAATGCGAAGTAGAAGGTTTAGCTTCAGATCCATGCGATACGAACGATTTAGCTTCAAGTACTTGAGATATACGTGATTTAGCTTCAACTGCATGCGAAAGAAACGAGTTATCTTCAAATCCATGTGAAACTAATGATTTAGCTTCAAATCAATGCGAAGTAGAAGCCTTATCTTCGAATCCACGCGAAACAAATGGTGTGGCTTCAAATACCGGTGATATGCATGATTTAGCTTCAACTGCATGCGAAGCAAACGAGTTAGCTTCAAATCCGTTCGAAACACATGATTTAGCTTCAAATCAATGCGAAGTAGAAGGCTTATCTTCGAATCCATGCGAAACAAATGGTTTATCTTCAAATACTTGTGATATGCATGATTTAGCTTCAACTGCATACTAAAGAAACTAGTTATCTTCAAATCCATGCGAAACACATGATTTAGCTTCAAATCAATGCAAAGTAGAAGGCTTAGCATCAAATCCAAGCGACACAAATTATTTAGCTTCATATACTTGCGAATATTAGTGATATAGCTTCAAATCAATGCGAAGTAGAAGGCTTATCTTCAAATCCATGCGAAACAATTGGTTTAGATTCAAATACTTGTGATAAAAATAATTCAGCATCAAATGCAGGCTAAACAAAAGAGTTAGCTTCAAATCCATGCGCCACACATGATTTATCTTCAAACCAATGCGATGTAGAAGGCTTATCTTCAAATCCATGCGAAACAAATGATTTTTGTTTAGATAATTGCCATGTAAGTGATAAAGCTCAAATGCAGGTGAAACAATCGAGTTAGCTTCAAATCAATGCGAAGTAGAAAGCTTATCTTCAAATCCATGCGAAACAAATGGTTTATGTTCAAATACTTGTTTTATACATGATTTATTTTCAAATGCAGGCGAAACAAAAGAGTTAGCTTCAAAACCAAGGGAAACACATCACTTAGTTTCAAATTCATGAGAAACACATGGTTTAGCTTAATATTCTTGCGAAACAGATGGTTTAGATTCAGATACTTGTGATAAACATAATTTAGCTTCAACTGTATGCGAAACAATCGAGTTAGCTTCAAATCCAAGCGAAACACATGATTTATCTTCAAATCAATGCGAAGTTGAAGGATTTGCTTCAAATGCATGCGAAGCGAATGGTTTAGCTTCAAAAACTTATGATATACATGAATTATCTTCAAATACAGGCGAAGAAATCGAGTTAGCTTCAAATCCTTGCGAAACATATGATTTAACTTCAAATCAATGCTAAATAGACGACTTAGCTTCAAATACATGAGAAGCAAATGATTTATCTTCAGATAATTGCGATATAAGTGATATAGATTCAAATGCAGTCGAATCAATCGAGTTAGCATCAAATTAATGCGAAGTAGGAGGCTTATCTTCAAATCCATGCGAAACAAATGATTTAGCATCAAATACTTGTGATATACATGATTTAACTTCAAATGCAGGCGAAACAAACGAGTTAGCTTCAAATCCATGCAATACACACGATTTAGATTTAAATCAATGCGAAGTAGAAGGCTTAGCTTCAAATCAATCCGAAACAAATGGTTTAGCTTCAAATACTTGTGATATACATGATTTAGCTTCAACTGCATGCGAAACACACGAATTAGCTTCACATGCAAGCGAAACACATAATTCAGCTCCAAATACGTTCGAAACGCATGGTTTGGCTTAATATTCACGCAAAACATATGGTTCAGCTTCAAATACTTGTGATATACATGAATTAGCTGCATATCCATGCGAAACACCTGATTTATCTTCAAATCAATGCGAAGTTGAAGGATTTGCTTCAAATCCATGCGAAGCGCATGGTTTAGCTTCAAATACTTGTGATATACATGAATTAGCTTCAAATCCATGCGAAACACACGATTTAGCTTCAAATCAATGCGAAGTAGAAGGCTTAGATTCAAATCCAAACGAAACACATGATTTAGCTTCAAATCAATGCGAAGTAGAAGGCTTATCATCAAATCCATGCGAAACAAATGGTATAGCTTCTACTACTTGTGATATACATGATTTAGCTTCAAATGCAGGCGAAACAAACAAGTTAGCTTCAAATCCATGTGAAACACGTGACTTACCTTGATATCAATGCGAAGTAGAAGTCTTGTCTTCGAATCCATGCGAAACAAATGGTCTAGCTTCAAATACTTGTGATATACATGATTTAGCTTCAACTGCATTCGAAATAAACGAGTTAGCTTCAAGTACATGCGAAACACATGATTTAGCTTCAAATCAATGCGAAGTGGAAGGCTTATCTTCAAATACATGAGAAACAAATGGTTTAGCTTCAAATACTCGTGATATACATGATTTAGCTTCAACTGCATGCGAAACAAACGAGTTAGCTTCAAATCCAAGCTAAACACATCATTTAGCTTCAAATCCAGGCGAATAACATGGTTTAACTTAATATACATGCGATACAGACGCTTTAGATTCAGATACTTGTGATAAACGTGATTTAGCATCAACTGCATGCGAAAAAATCGAGTTAGCTTCAAAACCTAGCGAAACACATGATTTAGCTTCAAATTAATGCGAAGTAGAAGGCTTAGCTTCAAATCCATGCGAAACACAATATTTAGGTACAAATTCATTCGAAACACATGGTTTAGCTTAATATTCATGCGAAACAAATGGTTCAGCTCCAATTACTTGTGATATACATGATTTAGCTCCAACTGCATGCGAAACAAACGAGTTAGCTTCAAATCCACGCGAATCACATGATTTAGCTTCAAATCAATGCGAAGTAGAAGAGTTAGCTTCAAGTCCAAGCGAAACAAATGTTTTAGCTTCAAATACTTGTGATATACATGATTTAGCTTCAAATCAATGCGAAGTAGAAGAGTTAGCTTCAAATCCAAGCGAAGCACATGATTTAGTTTCAAATCAATGCGAAGTAGAAGGCTTAGCTTCAAATCAATCCGAAACAAATGGTTTAGCTTCAAATACTTGTGATATACATGATTTAGCTTCAACTGCATGCGAAACAAACGAATTAGCTTCCAATGCAAGCGAAACACATAATTCAGCTCCAAATACGTTCGAAACACATGCTTTAGCTTAATATTCACGCAAAACATATGGTTCAGCTTCAAATACTTGTGATATACATGAATTAGCTGCAAATCCATGCGAAACACATGATTTATCTTCAAATCAATGCGAAGTTGAAGGCTTATCTTCAAATCCATGCGAAACAAATGGTTTAGATTCAAATACTTGTGATATACGTGTTTTAGCTTGAAATGCAGGCGAAACAAACGAGTTAGCTTCAAATCCATGCGCTACACATGATTTATCTTCAAACCAATGCGAAGTAGATAGCTTAGCTTCAAATACATGCGACATAAATGATTTAGCTCAAATTCTTGCGATATATGTGATATAGCTTCAAATGCAGTCGAAACAAATGAGTCAGCTTCAAACCCAAGCGAAACACATGATTCAGCTTCAAAGGCAGGCGAAACAAACGAGTTAGCTTCAAATCCCTGCGAAAAACATGATTTAGCTTCAAATCAAAACGATGTATAAGGCTTATCTTCAAATCCATCCGAAACAAATGGTTTAGCGTCAAATACTTGTGATATACATGATTTAGCTTCAAATGCTGGCGAAACAAACGAGTTAGCATCAAATCCATGCTCTACACATGATTTATCTTCAAACCAATGCGAAGTAGAAGGCTTAGCTTCAAATACGTGGGAAACAAATGATTTAGCTTCAAATACTTGCCATATATGTGATATAGCTTCAAATGCAGGCGAAACAAATGAGTTAGCTTCAAATCAATGCGAAGTAGAAGGCTTATTATCAAATCCATGCGAAACAAATGGTTTAACTTCAAATACTTGTGATATACATGATTTATTTCAAATGCAGGCGAAACAAACGAGTTAGCATCAAATCCACGCGCTACATATGATTTAACTTCAAATCAATGCGGAGTAGAAGGCTTAGCTTCAAATACATGGGAAACAAATGATTTAGCTTCAAATACTTGCGATATAAGGAATATAGATCCAAATGCAGTGGAAACAAACGAGTGATCTAGAAATCCAAGAGAAACACTTGATTTTGCATCAAATCAATGCGAAGAAGGAGGCTTATCTTACAATCAATGCGAATTAACTGGTTCTGCTTCAAATACTTGTGATATACATGATTTAGCTTCAAATGCAGGCGAAACAAACGAGTTATCTTCAAATCCAAGCGGAACACATGATTTAGCATCAAATCAAAGCGAAGTAGAAGGCTTAGCTTCAAATACGTGGGAATCAAATGATTTAGCTTCAAGTACTTGTGATATACATGATATAGCTTTAGCTGCATGCGAAACAAACGTGTTAGTTTCAAATCCGTGCGAAGTAGAATGCTTATCTTCAAATCCAAGCGAAACAAATGGTTTAGATTCAAATACTTGTGATATACATGATTTAGCTTCAACTGCATGCGAAACGAAGGAGTTAGCTTCAAAACCAAGCGATACACATGATTTAGCTGCAAATCAATGCGAAGCAGAAGGCTTAGCTTCAAATACTTGTGATATACGTGATTTAGCTTCAGCTGCATGCGAAACAATCGGTTTTGCCTCACACCCAAGGGAAACACATGATTTAACATCAAAACAATGCGAAGTATAAGCCTTAGCTACAAATCAATGCGAAACAAATGGTTTAGCATCAAATACTTGTGATATACATGATTTAGCTTCAACTTCATGCGAAACAAAGGAGTTATCTTGAAATCCATGCGAAAAACATGATTTAGCTTCAAATCAATGCGAACTTGAAGGCATAGCTTTAAATCCATGTGAAACAAATGGTTTAGCATCGAATACTTGTGATATTCATGATTTAGCTTCAACTTCATGCGAGACAAACGAGTTATCTTGAAATCCATGCGGAACACATGATTTAGCATCAAATCAATGCGAAGTAGAAGGCTTATCTACAAATCCATGCGAATCAAATGGTTTAGCTTCAAATACTTGTGATATACATGATTTAGTTTCAAATGCAGTCGAAACAAACGAGTAAGGTTCAAATCCACGCGAAACACATGATTTAGCTTCAAATCAATGCGAAATGGACGGCTTAGCATCAAATACATGAGAAGCAAATGATTCATCTTCAGATAATTGCGATATAAGTGATATAGATGCAAATGCAGTCGAATCAATCGAGTAAGCTTCAAATTAATGCGAAGTAGGAGGCTTATCTTCAAATCCATACGAAACAAATGGTTTAGCGTCAAATACTTGTGATATACATGATTTAGCTTCAAATGCAGGCGAAACAAACGAGTTAGCTTCAAATCCATGCGCTACACATGATTTATCTTCAAACCAATGCGAAGTAGATGGCTTAGCTTCAAATCCATGCGACACAAATGATTTAGATTCAAATTCTTGCGGTTTATGTGATATAGCTTCAAATGCAGGCGAAACAAATGAGTTAGCTTCAAATCCAAGCGAAACACATGATTCAGCTTCAAAGGCAGGCGAAACAAACGAGTTAGCTTCAAATCCATGCGAAAAACATGATTTAGCTTCAAATCAAAACGAAGTATAAGGCTTATCTTCAAATACATGAGAAACAAATGAATTATCTTCAGATAATTGCTGATATAAGTGATGTAGCTTCAAATGCAGGCGAAACAAACGAGTTAGCGTCAAATTTATGCGAAGTAGAAGGCTTATAATCAAATCCATGCGAAACAATTGGTTTAGCTTCAAATACTTGTGATAGACATGATTTAGCTTAAACTGCATGCGAAAAAGACGAGTTAGCTTTAAATCCATGCGAAACATATGATTTAGCTTCAAATCAATGCGAAGTAGAAGGCTTATCTTCTAATCCATGCGAACCAAATGGTTTAGCTTCAAATACGTGTGCTATACATGACTTAGCTTCAACTGCATGCGAAACGAAGGAGTTAGCTTCAAAACCAAGCGATACACATGATTTAGCTGCAAATCAATGCGAAGCAGAAGGCTTAGCTTCAAATACTTGTGATATACGTGATTTAGCTTCAGCTGCATGCGAAACAAACGGTTTTGCCTCACACCCAAGGGAAACACATGATTTAACATCAAAACAATGCGAAGTATAAACCTTAGCTACAAATCAATGCGAAACAAATGGTTTAGCATCATATACTTGTGATATACATGATTTAGCTTCAACTTCATGCGAAACAAACATGTTAGTTTCAAATCCATGCGAAGTAGAATGCTTATCTTCAAATCCATGCGAAACAAATGGTTTAGATTCAAATACTTGTGATAAACATGATTTAGCTTCAACTGCATGCGAAACAAACAAGATAGCTTCAAATCCATGCGAAACACATGATTTACCTTCAAATCAATGCGAATTAGAAGGCTTAGCTTCAAATCAGTGCGAAGTAGAAGGCATATCTTCAAATCAATGCGAAATAAATGGTTTAGCTTTAAATACTTGTGATATATATGATTTAGCTTCAAAAGCAGGCGAAACAAACGAGTTAGCTTCAAATCCATGCGCTACACATGATTTAGCTTCAAATCAATGCGAAGTAGAAGGCTTATCTTCAAATCCATGCAAAACAAATGGTTTAGCTTCAAATACTTGTGATATACATGATTTAGCTTCAACTGCATGCGAAACGAAGGAGTTAGCTTCAAAACCAAGCGATACACATGATTTAGCTGCAAATCAATGCGAAGCAGAAGGCTTAGCTTCAAATACTTGTGATATACGTGATTTAGCTTCAGCTGCATGCGAAACAAACGGTTTTGCCTCACACCCCAGGGAAACACATGATTTAACATCAAAACAATGCGAAGTATAAACCTTAGCTACAAATCAATGCGAAACAAATGGTTTAGCATCAAATACTTGTGATATACATGATTTAGCTTCAACTTCATGCGAAACAAAGGAGTTATCTTGAAATCCATGCGAAACACATGATTTAGCTTCAAATCAATGCGAACTTGAAGGCATAGCTTTAAATCCATGTGAAACAAATGGTTTAGCATCGAATACTTGTGATATTCATGATTTAGCTTCAACTTCATGCGAGACAAACGAGTTATCTTGAAATCCATGCGGAACACATGAGTTAGCATCAAATCAAAGCGAAGTAGAAGGCTTCGCTTCAAATACATGGGAAACAAATGATTTAGCTTCAAATACTTGCGATATTAGTGGATATAGCTTCAAATGCAGACGAAACAATCGAGTTAGCGTCAAATCACTGCGAAGTAGAAGGCTTAGTTTCAAATACATGAGAAAGAAATGATTTACCTTCAGATAATTGAGATTATAAGTGATATAGCTTCAAATGCAGGCGAAACAATCGAGTTAGCTTCAAATCAGTGCGACGTAAAATGCTTAGCTTAAAATCCATGCGACAAAATGATTTAGCTTAAAATACTTGCGATATAAGTGATATAGATTCAATTGCAGGCGAAACAAACAAGTGATCTTCAAATCCACTCGAGTCACATGATTTATCTTCAAATAAATGCGAAGTTGAAGACATAGCTTCAAATCAATGCGAGACAAATGTTTTAGCTTCAAATACTTGTGATAAACATGATTTCGCTTCAAGAACATGCGAAGCAAACGAGTTAGTTTCAAATCCAAGAGAAACACATGATTTAACTTAAAATCAATGGCAAGTAGAAGGCTTAATTTCTAATCAATGCGAAACAAATGGTTTGGCTTCTAATACTTGTGATATACACGATTTAGCTTGAACTGCATGCGAAACAAACGAGTTAGCTTCACACACAATGGAAAATCACGATTTACGTTCAAATCAATGCGAAGTAGAATGCTTAGCTGCAAATCCATGCGAAACAAATGGTTTAGCTTCAAATACTTGTGGTATACGTGATTTAGCTTCAGCTGCATGCGAAACAAACGGTTTTGCTTCACACCCAAGGGAAACACATGATTTAACATCAAAACAATGCGAAGTATGAGCCTTAGCATCGAATCAATGCGAAACAAATGGTTTAGCATCAAATACTTGTGATATACATGATTTAGCTTCAACTTCATGCGAAACAAAGGAGTTATCTTGAAATCCATGGGAAACACATGATTCAGCCTCAAATCAATGCGAACTTGAAGGCATAGCTTTAACTCCATGCGAAACAAATGGGTTAGCATTGAATACTTGTGATATTCATGATTTAGCTTCAACTGCATGCGAAACAAACGAGTTATCTTGAAAACCATGCGGAGCACACGATTTAGCATCAAATCAAAGCGAAGTAGAAGGCTTAGCTTCAAATACATGGGAAACAAATGATTTAGCTTCAAATACGTGCGATATTAGTGGATATAGCTTCTAATGCAGACGAAACAATCGAGTTAGCGTGAAATCAATGCGAAGTAGAAGGCTTAGTTTCAAATACATGAGAAAGAAATGATTTGTCTTCAGATAATTGCGATTATAAGTGATATAGCTTCAAATGCAGGCGAAACAATCGAATTAGCTTCAAATCAATGCGAAGTAGAAGGCTTATCTTCAAATCCATGCGAAACAAATGGTTTAGATTCAAATACTTGTGATATTCATGAATTAGTTTCAAATGCAGGCGAAACAAACGAGTTAGCTTCAAATCCATGCGCAACAAATGATTTAGCTTCAAATCAATGAGAAGTAGAAGGCTTATCTTCAAATACATGCGAAACAATTGGTTTAGCTTCAAATACTTGTGATATACATGATTTAGATTCAACTGCATGCGAAACGAACGAGTTAGCTTCAAAACCAAGCGAAACACATGATTTAGCTGCAAATCAATGCGAAGTAGAAGGCTTAGCTTCAAATACTTGTGCTATACATGATTTATCTTCAAATGCAGGCGAAACAAAAGAGATAGCTTCAAAACCAAGGGAAACACATCATTTAGCTTCAAATTCCTGAGAAACACATGGTTTAGCTTAATATTCTTGCGAAACAGATGGTTTAGATTCAGATACTTGTGATAAACATAATTTAGCTTCAACTGTATGCGAAACAATCGAGTTAGCTTCAAATCCAAGCGAAACACATGATTTATATTCAAATCAATGCGAAGTTGAAGGATTTGCTTCAAATCCATGCGAAGCGAATTGTTTAGCTACAAATACTTATGATATACATGAATTACCTTCAAATACAGGCGAAGAAAACGAGTTAGCTTCAAATCCTTGCGAAACATATGATTTAACTTCAAATCAATGCGAAATAGACGGCATAGCTTCAAATACATGAGAAGCAAATGATTTATCTTCAGATAATTGCGATATAAGTGATATAGATTCAAATGCAGTCGAATCAATCGAGTTAGCATCAAATTAATGCGAAGTAGGAGGCTTATCTTCAAATCCATGCGAAACAAATGATTTAGCTTCAAATACTTGTGATATACATGATTTAACTTCAAATGCAGGCGAAACAAACGAGTTAGCTTCAAATCCATGCCATACACACGATTTAGATTTAAATCAATGCGAAGTAGAAGGCTTAGCTTCAAATCAATCCGAAACAAATGGTTTAGCTTCAAATACTTGTGATATACATGATTTAGCTTCAACTGCATGCGAAACAAACGAATTAGCTTCAAATGCAAGCGAAACACATAATTCAGCTTCAAATACGTTCGAAACACATGGTTTAGCTTAATATTCACGCAAAACATATGGTACAGCTTCAAATACTTGTGATATACATGAATTAGCTGCAAATCCATGCGAAACACACGATTTAGCTTCAAATCAACACAAAGTATAAGGCTTATCTTCAAATACATGAGAAACAAATGATTTATCTTCAGATAATTGCGATATAAGTGATATAGCTTCAAATGCAGGCGAAACAATCGAGTTAGCTTCAAATCAATGCGAAGTAGAAGGCTTATCTTCAAATCCACGCGAAACAAATGGTTTAGCTTCAAATACTTGTGCTATACATGATTTATCTTCAAATACAGGCGAAACAAAAGAGTTAGCTTCAAAACCAAGCGAAACACATCATTTAGCTCCAAATTCATGCGAAACACATAGTTTAGCTTACTATTCATGCGAAACAGATGGTTTATATTCAGGTACTTGTGATATACATGATTTAGCTTCAACTGCATGCGAGACAAACGAGTTAGCTTCAAATCCATGCGAAACACATGATTTAGTTTCAAATCAATGCGAAGTAGAAGTCTTAGCTTCAAATGCCAGCGAAACACATGAGATAGCTTAAAATTAATGCGAAATAGGAGGCTTGGTTTCAAATCAATGCGTATCAAATGGTTTAGCTTCAAATACTTGTGATATAAGTGATTTAGTTTCAGCTGCTTGCGAAACAAATGATTTTGCTTCACACCCAAGGGAAACACATGATTTAACAACAAAAGAATGCGAAGTATAAGCCTTAGCTTCAAATCAACGCGAAACAAATGGTTTAGCATCAAATACTTGTGATATACATGATTTAGCTTCAACTTCATGCGAAACAAAGGAGTTATCTTGAAATCCAAGAGAAACACTTGATTTTGCATCAAATCAATGCGAAGAAGGAGGCTTATCTTACAATCAATGCGAATTAACTGGTTCTGCTTCAAATACTTGTGATATACATGATTTAGCTTCAAATGCAGGCGAAACAAACGAGTTATCTTGAAATCCAAGCGGAACACATGATTTAGCATCAAATCAAAGCGAAGTAGGAGGCTTAGCTTCAAATACATGGGAATCAAATGATTTAGCTTCAAGTACTTGTGATATACATGATATAGCTTTAGCTGCATGCGAAACAAACGTGTTAGTTTCAAATCCATGCGAAGTAGAAGGCTTATCTTCAAATCCAAGCGAAACAAATGGTTTAGATTCAAATACTTGTGATATACATGATTTAGCTTCAACTGCATGCGAAACGAAGGAGTTAGCTTCAAAACCAAGCGATACACATGATTTAGCTGCAAATCAATGCGAAGCAGAAGGCTTAGCTTCAAATACTTGTGATATACGTGATTTAGCTTCAGCTGCATGCGAAACAATCGGTTTTGCCTCACGCCCAAGGGAAACACATGATTTAACATCAAAACAATGCGAAGTATAAGCCTTAGCTACAAATCAATGCGAAACAAATGGTTTAGCATCAAATACTTGTGATATACATGATTTAGCTTCAACTTCATGCGAAACAAAGGAGTTATCTTGAAATCCATGCGAAACACATGATTCAGCCTCAAATCAATGCGAACTTGAAGGCATAGCTTTAAATCCGTGCGAAACAAATGGGTTAGCATTGAATACTTGTGATATTCATGATTTAGCTTCAACTGCATGCGAAACAAACGAGTTATCTTGAAATCCATGCGGAACACACGATTTAGCATCAAATCAAAGCGAAGTAGAAGGCTTAGCTTCAAATACATGGGAAACAAATGATTTAGCTTCAAATACGTGCGATATTAGTGGATATAGCTTCTAATGCAGACGAAACAATCGAGTTAGCGTGAAATCAATGCGAAGTAGAAGGCTTAGTTTCAAATACATGAGAAAGAAATGATTTGTCTTCAGATAATTGCGATTATAAGTGATATAGCTTCAAATGCAGGCGAAGCAATCGAGTTAGCTTCAAATTAATGCGAAGTAGGAGGCTTATCTTCAAAACCAAGCGAAACACATGATTTAGATTCAAATCAATGCGAAACAAACGAGTTAGCTTCAAATCAAAGAGAAACACATGATTTACCTTCAAATCAATGCGAAGTAGAAGGCTTATCTTCAAATCCATGCGAAACAAATGGTTTAGATTCAAATACTTGTGATATAAATAATTCAGCATCAAATGCAGGAGAAACAAACGAGTTAGCTTCAAATCCATGCACTACACATGATTTATCTTCAAAACAATGCGAAGTAGATGGCTTAACTTCAAATCCATGCGAAACGAATGGTTTAGCTTCAAATACTTGTGATATTCATGAATTAGTTTCAAATGCAGGCGAAACAAACGAGTTAGCTTCAAATCCATGCGCAACAAATGATTTAGCTTCAAATCAATGAGAAGTAGAAGGCTTATCTTCAAATACATGCGAAACAATTGGTTTGGCTTCAAATACTTGTGATATACATGATTTAGATTCAACTGCATGCGAAACGAACGAGTTAGCTTCAAAACCAAGCGAAACACATGATTTAGCTGCAAATCAATGCGAAGTAGAAGGCTTAGCTTCAAATACTTGTGCTATACATGATTTATCTTCAAATGCAGGCGAAACAAAAGTGTTAGCTTCAAAACCAAGGGAAACACATCATTTAGCTTCAAATTCCTGAGAAACACATGGTTTAGCTTAATATTCTTGCGAAACAGATGGTTTAGATTCAGATAATTGTGATAAACATAATTTAGCTTCAACTGTATGCGAAACAATCGAGTTAGCTTCAAATCCAAGCGAAACACATGATTTATCTTCAAATCAATGCGAAGTTGAAGGATTTGCTTCAAATCCATGCGAAGCGAATGGTTTAGCTTCAAATACTTATGATATACATGAATTATCTTCAAATACAGGCGAAGAAATCGAGTTAGCTTCAAATCCTTGCGAAACATATGATTTAACTTCAAATCAATGCGAAATAGACGGCTTAGCTTCAAATACATGAGAAGCAAATGATTTATCTTCAGATAATTGCGATATAAGTGATATAGATTCAAATGCAGTCGAATCAATCGAGTTAGCATCAAATTAATGCGAAGTAGGAGGCTTATCTTCAAATCCATGCGAAACAAATGATTTAGCATCAAATACTTGTGATATACACGATTCAACTTCAAATGCAGGCGAAACAAACGAGTTAGCTTCAAATCCATGCCATACACACGATTTAGATTTAAATCAATGCGAAGTAGAAGGCTTAGCTTCAAATCAATCCGAAACAAATGGTTTAGCTTCAAATACTTGTGATATACATGATTTAGCTTCAACTGCATGCGAAACAAACGAATTAGCTTCAAATGCAAGCGAAACACATAATTCAGCTCCAAATACGTTCGAAACACATGGTTTAGCTTAATATTCACGCAAAACATATGGTTCAGCTTCAAATACTTGTGATATACATGAATTAGCTGCAAATCCATGCGAAACACATAATTTATCTTCAAATCAATGCGAAGTTGAAGGATCTGCTTCAAATCCATGCGAAGCGAATGGTTTAGCTTCAAATACTTATGATATACATGAATTACCTTCAAATACAGGCGAAGAAAACGAGTTAGCTTCAAATCCTTGCGAAACATATGATTTAACTTCAAATCAATGCGAAATAGACGGCATAGCTTCAAATACATGAGAAGCAAATGATTTATCTTCAGATAATTGCGATATAAGTGATATAGATTCAAATGCAGTCGAATCAATCGAGTTAGCATCAAATTAATGCGAAGTAGGAGGCTTATCTTCAAATCCATGCGAAACAAATGATTTAGCTTCAAATACTTGTGATATACATGATTTAACTTCAAATGCAGGCGAAACAAACGAGTTAGCTTCAAATCCATGCCATACACACGATTTAGATTTAAATCAATGCGAAGTAGGAGGCTTAGCTTCAAATCAATCCCAAACAAATGGTTTAGCTTCAAATACTTGTGATATACATGATTTAGATTCAACTGCATGCGAAACAAACGAATTAGCTTCAAATGCAAGCGAAACACATAATTCAGCTTCAAATACGTTCGAAACACATGGTTTAGCTTAATATTCACGCAAAACACATGGGACAGCTTCAAATACTTGTGATATACATGAATTAGTTGCAAATCCATGCGAAACACACGATTTAGCTTCAAATCAATGCGAACTTGAAGGCATGGCCTTAAATCCATGCGAAACAAATGGTTTAGCATCAAATACTTGCGATACTAGTAGATATTGCTTCAAATGCAGACGAAACAATCGAGTTAGCTGCAAATCAATGCGAAGTAGAAGGCTCAGCTCCAAATCCATGCGAAACGAATTGTTTAGCTTAAAATACTTGTTTTATACATGATTTAGCTTCAACTGCATGCGAAACAATCGAGTTAGCTTCAAATCCATGCGAAGTAGAAGGCTTATTATCAAATCCATGCGAAACAAATGGTTTAACATCAAATACTTGTGATATACATGATTTATTTCAAATGCAGGCGAAACAAACGAGTTAGCATCAAGTCCACGCGCTACATATGATTTAACTTCAAATCAATGCGGAGTAGAAGGCTTAGCTTCAAATCCATGCGAATCAAACGGTTTAGCTTCAAATACTTGTGATATACATGATTTATCTTCAAATGCAGGTGAATCAAAAGAGTTAGCTCCGAAACCAAGCGAAACACATCATTTAGCTTCAAAACCAAGCGAAACACATGCTTTAGCTTCAAATCAATGAGAAGCACAAGGCTTATGTTCAAATACATGCGAAACCTATGATTTATCATCAGATAATTACGATATATGTGATATAGCTGCAAATGCAGGCGAAACAATCGAGTTAGATTCAAATCAATGCGAAGTAGAAGGCTTATCTTCAAATCCATGCGAAACAAATGGTTTAGATTCAAATACTTGTGATATACATGATTTAGCTTCAAATGCTGGCGAAACAATAGAGTTAGCTTCAAAACCAAACGAAACACATCATTTAGCTTCAAATTCATGCGAAACACATGGTTTATATTAATATTCATGCGAAACAGATGGTTTATATTCAGATACTTGTGATAAACATGATTTAGCTTCAACTGCATGCGAAACAAACGAGTTAGCTTCAAATCCAAGCGAAACACATGATTTAGCTTCAAATCAATGCGAAGTAGAAGGCTTAGCTTCAAATTCATGCGAAACAAATGGTTTATCTTCAAATACTTGTGCTATACATGATTCAGCTTCAACTGCATGCGAAACAAACGAGTTAGCTTCAAAACCAAGAGAAACACATGATTTAGCTTCAAATCAATGCGAAGTAGAAGGCTTAGCTTCAAATTCATGCGAAACAAATGGTTTATCTTCAAATACTTGTGATATACATGATTCAGCTTCAACTGCATGCGAAACAAACGAGTTAGCTTCAAAACCAAGCGAAACGCATGATTTAGCTTCAAATCAATGCGAAGCAGAAGGCTTATCTTCAAATCCATGCGAAACAAATGGTTTAGCTTCAAATACTTGTGCTATACATGATTTATCTTCAAATGCAGGCGAAACAAAAGAGTTAGCTTCAAAACCAAACGAAACACATCATTTAGCTTCAAATTCATGCGGAAAACATGGTTTAGCTTAATATTCATGCGAAACAGATGGTTTAGATTCAGATACTTGTGATAAACATGATTTAGCTTCAACTGCTTGCGAAACAAACAAGTTATCTTCAAATCCAAGAGAAACACATGATTTAAATTCAAATCAATGTCAAGTAGTAGGCTTAGCTTCAAATGCATGCGAAACAAATGCTGTAGCTTCAAATACTTTTGATAAACTTGATTTAGCTTCAACTGCATGCGAAACAAACGAGTTAGCTTCAAATCCATGCGAAACATATGATTTAGCTTCAAATCAATGCGAAATGGACGGCTTAGCTTCAAATACATGAGAAGCAAATGATTCATCTTCAGATAAATACGATATAAGTGATATAGATTCAAATGCAGTCGAATCAATCGAGCTAGCTTCAAATTAATGCGAAGTAGGAGGCTTATCTTCAAATCAATACGAAACAAATGGTTTAGCTTCAAATACTTGTGATATACATGATTTAGCTTCAACTGCATGCGAAACAAACGAGTTAGCTTCAAATCCATGCGATTCACATGATTTAGCTTCGAATCAATGCGAAGTAGACGGGTTAGCTTCAAACACATGAGAAACAAATTATTTATCTTCAGATAATTGCGATATTAGTGATACAGCTTCAAATTCATGCGAAACACATGATTTAGCTTCAAATTCATGTGAATCACATGGATTAGCTTCATAGCTTCATATTCTTGCGAAACAGATGGATTAGATTCAGATACTTGTGATGTACATGTTTTAGCTTCAACTGCATGAAACACATGACATAGCTTCAATTTCATGCAAAGTAGAAGTCTTAGCTTCAAATACATGCGAAATAAATGGTTTATCTTCAGATAATTGCGATGTAAGTGATACAGCTTCAAATGCACGCGATATAAACGAGTTAGCATCAAGTCCATGCGAATCACGTGGTTTATCTTCAAATCAAAGCGAAGTAGAAGGCTTAGCTCCAAATATATGAGAAACAAATGATTTATCTTCAGATAATTGCAATATAAGTGATGTAGCTTCAAATGCAGGTGAAACAATCGAGATAGCTGCAAATCAATTCGAAGTAGAAGGCTTAGCTTCAAATCCATGCGAATCAAACGGTTTAGTTTCAAATACTTGTGATATACATGATTTGTCTCCAAATGCAGGCGAAACAAAAGAGTTAGCTTCAAATCCATGCGAACACATGGTTTAGCTACAAATATTTGAAGCTAAGCCATTTGTTTCGGATTGATTTGAAGCTAAGCCTTCTACTTCGCATTGATTAGATGCTAAATCATATGTTTCGCATGGATTTGAAACTCACTCGTTTGTTTCGTCTTCATTTGAAGCTGTTTCATTTATATCGCAAGTATTTGAAGCTAAACCATTTGTTTCGGATGGATTTGAAGATAAGCCTTCTACTTCGCATTGATTTGCAGCTACATCATGTGTTTCGCTTTGTTATGAAGCTAACTCGTTTGTTTCGCATGCAGTTGAAGCGAAATCATGTTTGTCAAAAGTATTTGAAGCTGAAGCATTTGTTTCGCATGGATTTGAACCTATGCCTTCTACTTCGCATTGATTTGAAGTTAAATCATGTGTTTCTCTTGGATTTGAAGCTAACTCGTTTGTTTCACATGCAGTTGAAGCTAAATCGTGTATATCACAAGTATTTTAAGCTTAACCATTTGTTTCGCGTGAATTCGAAGATAAGCCTTCTACTTCGCATCGATTTGAAGCTAAATCATGTGTTTCGCTTGGATTTGAAGCTAACTCGTTTGTTTCGCATGCAGTTGAAGCTAAATCGTGTATATCACAAGTAGTTGAAGCTAAACCATTTGTTTCGCGTGAATATTAAGCTAAACCATGTGTTTCGATCGAATCTGAAGCTGAATTATGTGTTTCGCTTGGATTCGAAGCTAACTCGTTTGTTTCGCATACAGTTGAAGTTAAATCATGTATATCACAAGTAGTTGAAGCGAAACCATTTGTTTCGCATGAATATTAAGCTAAACCATGTGTTTCGATCGAATTTGAAGCTTAATTATGTGTTTCGCTTGGATTTGAAGCTAATTCCTTTGTTTCGCATGGAGTTGATGCTAAATCCAGTAAATCGCAAGTATTTGAAGCTAAACCATGTGTGTCGCATGGATTTGAAGCTAACTCGTTTGTTTCGCAATGCAGTTCATGCTAAATCATGTATAAAACAAGTATTTGAAGCTAAACCATTTATTTCGCATGTATTTGAAGCTAAGACTTCTACTTTGCATGAAATTGAAGGTAAGTCATTTGTTTCGCTTGGATTTGAAGCTAACTCGTTTGTTTCGCCTTCATTTGAAGCTTAATCATGTATATCACACGTATTTGAAGCAAAACCATTTGTTTCGCATGGATTTGAAGATAAGCCTTCTACTTCGAATTGATTTGAAACTATATCATGTGTTTCGCTTGGATTTGAAGCTAATTTGTTTGTTTCGATGCAGTTGAAGCTAAATCATGTTTATCACAAGTATTTGAAGCTAAAACATTTGTTTCGCTTGGACTTGAAGCTAAGCCTTCTACTTCGCATTGATTTGAAGCTAAATCATGTGATTCGCGAGGATTTGAAGCTAACTCGTTTGTTTCGCATGCAGTTGAAGCTAAGTCATGTAAATCACAAGTATTTGAAGCTATACCTTTTCTTTCGCATGTATTTGAAGATAAGCCTTCTACTTCGCATTGATTTGAAACTAAATCATGTGTTTCGCTGGAAATTGAAGCTTATTCGTTTGTTTCGATGCAGTTGAGCTAAATCATGTATATCACAAGTATTTGAAGCTAAACCATTTGTTTCGCATGGTTTTAAAGATAAGCCTTCTACTTCGCATTGATTTGAAGCTGAATCATGTGTTTCGCATGGATTTGAAGCTAACTCGTTGGTTTCGCCTGCATTTGAAACTATATCACTCATATTCGCAAGCATTTGAAGCCCAATCATTCGTTTCGCATGGATTTGAAGCTATCCCTTCTACTTCGCACTGATTTGAAGCTAAATCATATGTTTCGCTAGGATTTGAAGCTAACTCGTTTGGTTGGCATGCAGTTGTAGCTAAATCATGTATATCACAAGTACTTGAAGCTAAACCATTAGATTCGCATGGATTCGAAGATCAGCCTTCTACTTCGCATTGACCTGAAGCTAAATCAAGTGTCTCGCTTGGATTTGAAGTTAACTCGTTAGCTTCGCATGCAGTTGAAGCTAAATCATGTATATCACAAGAATTTGAAGCTAAACCATTTGATTCTCATGGATTTGGAGCTAAGCCTTCCAACTTCGCATTGATTTGGATCTAAATCATGTGTTTCGCATGAACTTGAAGCTAAATCATGTGTTACTCTTGGATTTGAAGCTAACTCGTTTGTTGCGCATGCACATGAAGCTAAATCATGTATGTTACAAGTATTTTAAGCTGAACCATTTGAATCGCATGGATTTGAATCTATGCCTTCTACTTCGTACTGATTCGAAGCTAAATCATTTGTTTTGCTTGGATTTGTAGCTAACTCGATTATTTCGCATTCCTTCTACTTCGCATTGATTTGAAGTTTGGATTTGAAGCTAACTCGTTTGTTACGCAATGCAGTTGATGCTAAATCATGTATATAACATGTATTTGAAGCTAAACCATTTATTTCGCATGCATTTGAAGCTAAGTCTTCTACTCTGCATGAAATTGAAGCTAAATCATGTGTTTCGCTTGGATATGAAGCTAACTCGTTTGTTTCGCATGCAGTTGAAGCTAAATCATGTATATCACAAGTAGTTGAAGCTAAACCATTTGTTTCGCATGAATATTAAGCTAAACCATGTGTTTCGATCGAATCTGAAGCTGAATTATGTGTTTCGCTTGGATTCGAAGCTAACTCGTTTGTTTCGCATGCAGTTGGAGCTAAATCATGTATATCACAAGTAGTTGAAGCTAAACCATTTGTTTCGCATGAATATTAAGCTAAACCATGTGTTTCGATAGAATTTGAAGCTGAATTATGTGTTTCGCTTGGATTTGAAGCTAATTCGTTTGTTTCGCATGGAGTTGAAGCTAAATCATTTGTTTCGCTTGGATTTGAAGCTAACTCGTTTGTTTCGCATGCATTTGAAGCTAAATCATCTATGTCACAAGTATTTGAAGCTAAACCATTTGATTCGCATGGATTTGAAACTAAGCCTTCTACTTCGTACTGATTTGAAGCTAAATCATGTGTTTCGTTTGAATTTGAAACTAAGCCTTCTACTTCGCATTGATTTGAAGCTAAATCATGTGTTTCGCTTGGATTTCAAGCTAACTCGTTTGTTTCGCATGCAGTTGAAGCTAAATCATGTATATCACAAGTATTTGAAGGTAATCCATTTGTTTTGCATGGATTCGAAAATCGGCGTTCTATTTCGCATTGATTTGAAACTTAATCATGTGTTTCTCATGGATTTAAAGCTAACACGTTTGTTTCGCATGCAGTTGAAGCTCAATCATGTATATCACAAGTATTCTGAAGCTTAACCATTTGTTTCGCATTGGTTTTGATGCTAAGCCTTCTACTTCGCATTGATTTGAAGCTAAATCAAGTGTTTCGCTTGGATTTGAAGCTAACTCGTTTGTTTCGCATGCAGTTGTATCTATATCATGTTAGTCACAAGTATTTGAAGCTAAATCATTTGTGTCGCATGGATTCGAAAATCAGCCTTCTTCTTCGCATTGATCTGAAGCTAAATCATGTGTTTTGCTTGGATATGAAGCTCACTCGTTTGTTTTTCCAGCATTTGAAGCTATATCACTTATATCGCAAATATGTGAAGCTAAATCATTTGTGTCGCATGGATTTGATGCTAAGCCTTCTACTTCCCATTGATTTGGAGCTAAATCATGTGTTTCGAATGGATTTAAAGCTAACACGTTTGTTTCGCATATAGTTGAAGCTAAATCATGTATATCACAAGTATCTGAATTTAAACCATTTGTTTCGCACGGATTTGCAGCTAAGCCTTCTACTTCGCATTGATTTGAAGCTAAATCATGTGTTACGCTTGGATTTGAAGCTAACTCGCTTGTTTCGCCTGCATTTGAATCTATATCAGTTATATCGCAAGTATATGAAGCAAAATCATTTGTACCGCATGGATTTGATGCTAAGCCTTCTACTTCGCATTGATTTGAAGCTAAATCTTGTGTTTCTCTTGGATTTGAAGCTAACTCGTTTGTTTCGCATACAGCTCAAGATAAGTCATGTATATCACAAGTATTTTAAGCTAAACCATTTGATTCGCATGGATTTGAATCTAAGACTTCCACTTCGCTTTAATTTGGAGAAAAATCATGTGTTTCGCATGGATTTGAAGCTAACTCGTTTGTTTCGCCTGCATTTGAAGCTATATCATTTATATTCGCAAGTATTTGAAGCTCAATTATTCATTTCGCATGGATTCGAAGATAAGCCTTCTATTTCGCGTTGATTTGAAGCTACGCCTTCTACTTCGCATTGAATTGATGTTAAATCATGTGTTTCCCTTGGGTGTGAAGCAAAATCGTTTGTTTCGCATGCAGCTGAAGCTAAATCATGTATATCACAAGTATTTGAAGCTATACCATTTGATTCGAATGGATTTGAAACCAAGCCTTCTACTTCGCATTAATTTGAAGCTAAATAATTTGTTTCGCTTGGATTTGAAGCTAACTCGTTTGTTTCGCATGCAGTTGAATTCAAATCATGTATATCACAAGTATTTGAAGCGAAACCATTTGTATCGCATGGATTTGAAGCTAAGCCTTCTAATGCGCATTGATTCGAAGCTAAATCGTGTGTTTTGCTTGGATTTGAAGCTAACTCGATTGTTTCGCATTCCTTCTACTTCGCATTGATTTGAAATCATGTATAAAACATGTATTTGAAGGTAATCCATTTGTTTTGCATGGATTCGAAAATCAGCCTTCTACTTCGCATTGATCTGAAGCTAAATCAAGTGTTTCGCTTGGATTTGAAGTTAACTCGTTAGTTTCGCATGCAGTTGAAGCTAAATCATGTATATCACAAGTATTTGAAGCTAAACCATTTGATTCTCATGAATTTGGAGCTAAGCCTTACAACTTCGCATTGATTTGGAGCTAAATCATGTGTTTCGCATGGATTTAAAGCTAACACGTTTGTTTCGCATGCAGTTGAAGCTAAATCATGTATATCACAAGTATTTGAAACTAAACCATTTGATTCGCATGTATCGCATTCATTTGAAGCTAAATCAAGTGTTTCGTTTGGATTTGAAGCAAACACATTTGTTTCTCCTGCAGTTGAAGCTATATCACTTATGTTCGCAAGTATTTGAAGCTAAATCATTCGTTTCGCACGGAGTTGAAGCTAAGCCTTCCACTTCGCATTGATTTGAAGCTAAATCAAGTGCTTCGTTTGGATTTGAAGAAAACTCGTTTGTTTCGCATGCAGTTGAAGCTATATCACTTATGCTCGCAAGTATTTGAAGCTAAATCATTCGTTTCGCATGGTGTTGAAGCTAAGCCTCCCTCTTCGCATTGATTTGAAGATAAATCATGTGTTTCGCTTGGTTTTCAAGCTAACTCGTTTGTTTCGCACGCAGTTGAAGCTCAATCATGTATATCACAAGTATTTGAAGCTAAACCATTTGTTTCGCATTGGTTTTGATGCTAAGCCTTCTACTTCGCATTGATTTGAAGCTAAATCAAGTGTTTCGTTTAGATTTGTAGCTAACTGGTTTGTTTCGCATGCAGTTGAAGCTAAATCATGTATATCACAAGTATTTGAAGCTAATCCATTTGATTGCCATGGATTTGAAGGTATGCCTTCCACTTCGCATTGATTTGAATCTAAATCATGTGTTTCGCTTGGATTTGAAGCTAACTTGTTTGTTTCGCATGCAGTTGAAGCTAAATCATGTATATCGCAAGTATTTGAAGATAATCCATTTGTTTTGCATGGATTCGAAAATCAGCCATCTATTTCGCATTGATTTGAAGCTAAATCATGTGTTTCTCATGGATTTGATGCTGATTCGTTTCTATGGCATGGATTTAAAGCTAACTCGTTTGTTTCGCCTGCTGTTGGAGCTAAATCTAGTATATCACAAGTATTTGAAGCTAAACCGTTTGATTCCCATGGATTTGAAGCTAAACCTTCTACTTCGCATTGTTTTCGAGCTAAACCATGTGTTTCGCATGGATTTAAAGCTAACACGTTTGTTTCGCATGCAGTTGAAGCTAAATCATGTATATCACAAGTATTTGAAGATAATCCACTTGTTTTGCATGGATTCGAAAATCAGCCTACTATTTCGCATTGATTTGAAGCTCAATCATGAGTTCTGCATGGATTTGTAGCTAACTCGTTTGTTTCGCATGGATTTGAAGCTACCTCGTTTGTTTCGCATGAATTTGAAGCTAACTCGTTTGTTTCGCATGCAGTTGAATCAAAATCATGTATATCACAAGTATTTGATGCTAATCCATTTGATACGCATGGATTTGTAGCTAAGCCTTCTACTTCGCATTCATTTGGAGCTAAGCCTTCCACTTCGCATTGATTTGAAGCCAAATCATGTGTTTCGCTTGGATTTGAAGCTAACTTGTTTGTTTCGCATGCAGTTGAAGCTAAATCATGTATATCACAAGTATTTGAAGATAATCCATTTGATTCGCATGGATTTGATGCTAAGCCTTCTACATCGCATTGAGTTGAAGCTAAATCATGTGTTTCTCATGGATTTAAAGCTAACACCTTTGTTTCGCATGCAGTTGAAGCTAAATCATGTATATCACAAGTATTTGAAGCAAAATCATTTGATTCTCATGGATTTGGATCTAAGTCTTCTACTTCGCATTGATTTCGAGCTAAACCATGTGTTTCGCATGGATTTAAAGCTAACACGTTTGTTTCGCATGCAGTTGAAGCTAAATCATGTATATCACAAGTATTTGAAGATAATCCATTTGTTTTGCATGGATTCGAAAATCAGCCTTCTATTTCGCATTGATTTGAAGCTCAATCATGAGTTCCGCATGGATTTGTAGCTAACTCGTTTGTTTCGCATGCAGTTGAAGCTAAATCATGTATATCACAAGTATTTGAAGCTAAACCATATGTTTCGCATGGATTCGAAAATCAGCCTTCAATTTCGCAATGATTTGAAGCTAAATGATGTGTTTCTCATGGTTTTGAAGCTAACTCGTTTCTATCGCATGGATTTAAAGCTAACTCGTTTGTTTCGCATGCTGTTGAAGCTAAATCTAGTATATCACAAGTATTTGAAGCTAAACCATTTGTTTCGTATGGATTCGAAAATCGGTCTTCTATTTCGCATTGATTTGAAGCTAAATACGAGTTTCGCATGGATTTGAATCTAACTCGTTCCTTTCGCATGGATTTGAAGCTAACTCGTTTATTTCGCATGCAGTTGGAGCAAAATCATGTATATCACAAGTATTTGAAGCTAAACCATTTGATTCGCATGGATTTGAAGCTAACCCTTCTACTTCGCATTGATTTGAAGCTAAATCATGTATATCACAAGTATTTGAAGATAATCCATTTGTTTTGCATGGATTCGAAAATCAGCCTTCTATTTCGCATTGATTTGAAGCTCAATCATGAGTTCCGCATGGATTTGTAGCTAACTCGTTTGTTTCGCATGCAGTTGAAGCTAAATCATGTATATCACAAGTATTTGAAGCTAAAACATTTGTTTCGCATGGAGTCGAAAAACAGCCTTCTATTTCGCATTGATTTGAAGCTAACTCGTTTGTTTCGCATGCAGTTGAAGCTAAATCATCTATATCACAAGTATTTGAAGCTAAACCATTTGTTTCGTATGGATTCGAAAATCAGCCTTCTATTTCGCATTGATTTGAATCTAAATCATGAGTTTCGCATGGATTCGAAAATCAGCCTTCTATTTCGCATTGATTTGAATCTAAATCATGAGTTTCGCATGGATTTGAAGCTAACTCGTTTGTTTCGCATGGATTTGAAGCTAACTCGACTGTTTCGCATGCAGTTGAAGCTCAATCATGTATATCACAAGTATTTGAAGCTAAACCCTTGGTTTCGCATTGGTCTTGAAGCTAAGCCTTCTACTTCGCATTGTTTTGAACCTAAATCAAGTACTTCGTTTGGATTTGAAGCAAACTCGTTTGTTTCGCATGCAGTTGAAGCTAAATCATGTATAAAACAAGTATTTGAAGCTAAACCATTTGTTTCGCATGGATTTGAAAATCAACCTTCTATTTCGAATTGATTTGAAGCTAAATCATGCGCTTAGCATGGATTTGAAGCTAACTCCTTTCTGTCGCATGGATTTAAAGAAAACTCGTTTGTTTCGCATGCTGTTGAAGCAAAATCTAGTATATCACAAGTATTTGGAGCTAAACCACTTGTTTCGCATGGATTCGAAAATCAGCCTTCTATATCGCATTGATTTGAAGCTAAATCATGTGTTTCCTTTGGATTTGAAGCAAATTCGTTTGTTTCGCGTGCAGTTGAAGCTATATCACTTATGGTCGCAAGTATTTGTAGCTAAATCATTCGTTGCGCATGGAGTTCAAGCTAAGCCTTCTACTTCACATCGATTTGGAGCTAAATCATGTGTTTCGCATGGATTTAAAGCTATCACGTTTCTGTCGCATGCAGTTGAAGCTAAATCATGTATATCACAAACATTTGAAGCTAATCCATTTGTTTCGCATGGATTCGTATATCAGCCTTCTATTTCGCATTGATTTGAAGCTAAATCAAGTGTTTCCTTTGGATTTAAAGCTAACTCGTTTGTTTCGCATGCAGTTGAAGCTAAATCATCTATATCACAAGTATTTGAAGCTAAACCATTTGTTTCGTATGGATTCGAAAATCAGCCTTCTATTTCGCATTGATTTGAATCTAAATCATGAGTTTCGCATAGATTCGAAAATCAGCCTTCTATTTCGCATTGATTTGAATCTAAATCATGAGTTTCGCATGGATTTGAAGCTAACTCGTTTGTTTCGCATGGATTTGAAGCTAACTCGACTGTTTCGCATGCAGTTGAAGCTCAATCATGTATATCACAAGTATTTGAAGCTAAACCATTGGTTTCGCATTGGTCTTGAAGCTAAGCCTTCTACTTCGCATTGTTTTGAACCTAAATCAAGTATTTCGTTTGGAGTTGAAGCAAACTCGTTTGTTTCGCATGCAGTTGAAGCTATATCACTTATGTTCGAAGGATTTGGAGCTAAATCATTCGATTCGCATGGAGTTGAAGTTTAAGCCTTCTACTTCGCATTGATTTGACGTTAAATCATGTTTTTCGCATGGATTTGTAGCTAACTCGTTTGTTTCGCATGCAGTTGAAGCTAAATCATGTATAAAACAAGTATTTGAAGCTAAACCATTTGTTTCGCATGGATTTGAAAATCAACCTTCTATTTCGAATTGATTTGAAGCTAAATCATGCGCTTAGCATGGATTTGAAGCTAACTCCTTTCTGTCGCATGGATTTAAAGAAAACTCGTTTGTTTCGCATGCTGTTGAAGCAAAATCTAGTATATCACAAGTATTTGGAGCTAAACCACTTGTTTCGCATGGATTCGAAAATCAGCCTTCTATATCGCATTGATTTGAAGCTAAATCATGTGTCTGTCATGGATTTGTAGCTATCTCGTTTCTATCGCATGGATTTAAAGCTAACTCGTTTGCTTCGCCTGCATTTGAAGCTGAATCATGTATATCACAAGTATTTGAAGCTAAACCATTTGTTTCGCATGAATTTGAAGCTAAGCCTTCTACTTCGCTTTGATTTGAAGCTAAATCATGAGCTTCGCATGGATTTGAAGCTAACTCGTTTGCTTCGCATGGATTTGAAGCTACTTGTTTGTTTCGTATGCTGTTGCAGCTAAATCATGTATATCACAAGTATTTGAAACTAAACCATTTGTTTCGCATTGATTCGAAGATCAGGCTTCTACCTCGCATTGATTTTAGAGTTAAATCATGTGTTTCGCATGGATTTAAAGATAACTCGTTTGTTACGCAAGCAGTTGAATCTCAATCATGTATATCACAAGTATTTGAAGCTAAACGATTTGTTTCGCATGGATTCGAAAATCAGCCTTCTATTTCGCAATTATTTGAAGCTAAACTATTTGATTCGCATGGATTTGAAGCTAAGCCTTCTACTTCGCATTGATTTGAAGCTAAATCAAGTGTTTCCTTTGGATTTGAAGCAAATTCGTTTGTTTCGCGTGCAGTTGAAGCTATATCACTTATGGTCGCAAGTATTTGAAGCTAAATCATTCATTTCGCATGGAGTTCAAGCTAAGCCTTCTACTTCATATTGATTTGGAGCTAAATCATGTGTTTCGCATGGATTTAAAGCTATCACGTTCCTGTCGCATGCAGTTGAAGCTAAATCATGTATATCACTAGTATTTGAAGCGAAACCGTTTGTTTCGCATGGATTCGAAAATCAGCCTTCTATATCGCATTGATTTGAAGCTAAATCATGCGCTTCGCATGGAATTGAAGCTATCTCGTTTGTTTCGCATGGCTTTGAAGCTGACTCGATTGTTTCGTCTGCATTTGAAGCTAAATCATGTATATCACAAACATTTGAAGCTAATCCATTTGTTTCGCATGGATTCGTAAATCAGCCTTCTATTTCGCATTGATTTGAAGATAAATCATGCGCTCCGCATGGATATGAAGCTAACTCGTTTGTTTCGCCTGCATTTGAAGCTAAATCATGTTTATCAAAAGTATTTGAAGCTATAGCATTTGTTTCGCATGGATTTGTAGCTAAGCCTTCTACTTCGCATTGATTTGAAGTTAAATCATGTGTTTCTCTTGGATTGGAAGCTAACTTGTTTGTTTCGCATGCAGTTGAAGCTAAATCATGTATATCACAAGTATTTGAAGCTAAACCGTTTGAATCGCATGGATTTGAAGCTTAGCCTTCTACTTCGCATTGATTTGCAGCTAAATCATGTATTTCGCTTGGTTTTGAAGCTAACTCGTTTGATTCGCCTGCATTAGAAGTTAAATCATGTATATCACAAGTATTTGAAGCTAAACCATTTGTTTCGCATGGATTTGAAGATAAGCCTCCTACTTCCCATTAATTTGAAGCTAACTCGATTGATTCGACTGCATTTGAATCTATATCACTTATATCGCAATTAGCTGAAGATAAATCATTTGTTTTCTCATGTATTTGAAGCTAAGCCGTCTATTTCGCATTGATTCGAAGCTAAATCATGTGAATCGCATGGATTTGAAGCTAACTCGTTTGTTTCGCATGCAGTTGAAGCTAAATCATGTATATCGCAAGTATGTGAAGCTAAACCATTTGTTTCGGATGGATTTGAAGATAAGCCTTCTACTTCGCATTGATTTAAATCCAAATCTTGTGTATGGCATGGATTTGAAGCTAACTCGTTTGATTCGCCTGCATTTGAAGTTAAATCATGTATATCACAAGTATTTGAAGCTAAACCATTTGTTTCGCAGGGATTTGAAGATAAGCCTCCTACTTCCCATTAATTTGAAGCTAACTCGATTGATTCGACTGAATTTGAATCTATATCACTTATATCGCAATCATCTGAAGATATATAATTTGCTTCTCATGTATTTGAAGCTAAGCCGTCTATTTCGCATTGATTTGAAGCTAAATCATGTGTTTCGCATGGATTTGAAGCTAACTCGTTTGCTTCGCCTGCATTTGAAGATAAATCATGTATATCACTAGTATTTGAAGCTAAACCGTTTGATTCGCATGGATTTAAAGCCAAGCCTTCTACTTCGCATTGATTTGCAGCTAAATCATGTGTTTCGCTTGGTTTTGAAGCTAACTCGTTTGTTTCGCTTGCAGTTGAAGCTAAATCATGTATATCAAAAGTATTTGAATCTAAGGCATTTGTTTCGCATGGATTTGAAGATAAGCCTCCTACTTCGCATTAATTAGAAGCTATCTCGATCGATTCGACTGCATTTGAATCTATACCACTTATATCGCAATTATCTGAAGATAAATCATTTGCTTCTCATGTATTAGAAGCTAAGCCGTCTATTTCGCACTGATTTGATGCTAAATCATATGTTTCGCTTGAATTTGAAGCTAACACGTTTGTTTCGCATGCAGTTGAAGCCAAAACATGTACATCACAAGTATCTGGATCTAATCCATCTGTTTCGCAAGAATATGAAGCTATGAAGCTAATCCATGTGATTCGCATGAATTTGAAGCTTAATCATGTGTTTCGCATGGATTTGAAGCTGTATCACTTATATCGCAATTATCTGAAGATGAATCATTTGTTTTTCGTGTGTTTGAAGCTAAGCCTTCTACTTCGCATTGATTCGAAGCTAAATCATGTGAATCGCATGGATTTGAAGCTAACTCGTTTGTTTCGCATGCAGTTGAAGCTAAATCATGTATATCGCAAGAGATGTGAAGCTAAACCATCTGTTTCGGATGGATTTGTAGATAAGCCTTCTACTTCGCATTGATTTAAATCCAAATCTTTGTGTAATGGCATGGATTTGAAGCTAACTCGTTTGATTCGCCTGCATTTGAAGTTAAATCATGTATATCACAAGTATTTGAAGCTAAACCATTTGTTTCGCATGGATTTGAAGATAAGCCTCCTACTTCCCATTAATTTGAAGCTAACTCGATTGATTCGACTGCATTTGAATCTATATCACTTATATCGCAATTATCTGAAGATAAATAATTTGCTTCTCATGTATTTGAAGCTAAGCCGTCTATTTCGCATTGATTTGAAGCTAAATCATGTGTTTCGCATGGATTTGAAGCTAACTCGTTTGCTTCGCCTGCATTTGAAGATTAATCATGTATATCACAAGTATTTGAAGCTAAACCGTTTGAATCGCATGGATTTGAAGCTTAGCCTTCTACTTCGCATTGATTTGCAGCTAAATCATGTGTTTCGCTTGGTTTTGAAGCTAACTCGTTTGATTCGCCTGCATTAGAAGTTAAATCATGTATATCACAAGTATTTGAAGCTAAACCATTTGTTTCGCATGGATTTGAAGATAAGCCTCCTACTTCCCATTAATTTGAAGCTAACTCGATTGATTCGACTGCATTTGAATCTATATCACTTATATCGCAATTAGCTGAAGATAAATCATTTGCTTCTCATGTATTTGAAGCTAAGCCGTCTATTTCGCATTGATTTGAAGCTAAATCATGTGTTTCGCATGGATTTGAAGCTAACTCGTTTGCTTCGCCTGCATTTGAAGATTAATCATGTATATCACAAGTATTTGAAGCTAAACCGTTTGAATCGCATGGATTTGAAGCTTAGCCTTCTACTTCGCATTGATTTGCAGCTAAATCATGTGTTTCGCATGGATTTGAAGCTAAGCCTTCTACTTCGCATTGATTTGAAGCTAAGTCATGTGTTTCGCAAGGATTTGAAGCTAACTCGTTTGTTTCGCATTGCAGTTGATGCTAAATAATGTATAAAACAAGTATTTGAAGCTAAACCATTTATTTCGCATGGATTTGAAGCTAAATCATGTGTTTCGCATGGATTTGAAGCTAACTCAATTGTTTCGCATGCTTTTGAGGCTAAATCTAGTATATCACAAGTATTTGAAGCTAAACCATTTGTATCGTATGGATTCGTAAATCAGCCTTCTATTTCGCATTGATTTGAATCTAAATCATGAGTTTCGCATGGATTCGAAAATCAGCCTTCTATTTCGCATTGATTTGAATCTAAATCATGAGTTTCGCATGGATTTGAAGCTAACTCGTTTCTTTCGCATGGATTTGACGCTAACTCGACTGCTTCGCATGCAGTTGAAGCTCAATCATGTATATCACAAGTATTTGAAGCTAAACCATTTGTTTCGCATGGATTTGAAGCTTAGCCTTCTACTTCGCATTGATTTGCAGCTAAATCATGTGTTTCGCTTGGTTTTGAAGCTAACTCGTTTGTTTCGCTTGCAGTTGAAGCTAAATCATGTATATCAAAAGTATGTGAAGCTAAACCATTTGTTTCGGATGGATTTGAAGATAAGCCTTCTACTTCGCATTGATTTGAAGCTAACTCGATTGATTCGACTGCATTTGAATCTATATCACTTATATCGCAATCATCTGAAGATATATAATTTGCTTCTCATGTATTTGAAGCTAAGCCGTCTATTTCGCATTGATTTGAAGCTAAATCATGTGTTCCTCTTGGATTAGAAGCTAACTTGTTTGTTTCGCATGCCGTTGAAGCTAAATCATGTATATCACAAGTATTTGAAGCTAAACCGTTTGAATCGCATGGATTTGAAGCTTAGCCTTCTACTTCGCATTGATTTGCAGCTAAATCATGTGTTTCGCTTGGTTTTGAAGCTAACTCGTTTGATTCGCCTGCATTAGAAGTTAAATCATGTATATCACAAGTATTTGAAGCTAAACCATTTGTTTCGCATGGATTTGAAGATAAGCCTCCTACTTCCCATTAATTTGAAGCTAACTCGATTGATTCGACTGCATTTGAATCTATATCACTTATATCGCAATTAGCTGAAGATAAATCATTTGCTTCTCATGTATTTGAAGCTAAGCCGTCTATTTCGCATTGATTCGAAGCTAAATCATGTGAATCGCATGGATTTGAAGCTAACTCGTTTGTTTCGCATGCAGTTGAAGCTAAATCATGTATATCGCAAGTATGTGAAGCTAAACCATTTGTTTCGGATGGATTTGAAGATAAGCCTTCTACTTCGCATTGATTTAAATCCAAATCTTGTGTATGGCATGGATTTGAAGCTAACTCGTTTGATTCGCCTGCATTTGAAGTTAAATCATGTATATCACAAGTATTTGAAGCTAAACCATTTGTTTCGCATGGATTTGAAGATAAGCCTCCTACTTCCCATTAATTTGAAGCTAACTCGATTGATTCGACTGCATTTGAATCTATATCACTTATATCGCAATCATCTGAAGATATATAATTTGCTTCTCATGTATTTGAAGCTAAGCCGTCTATTTCGCATTGATTTGAAGCTAAATCATGTGTTTCGCATGGATTTGAAGCTAACTCGTTTGCTTCGCCTGCATTTGAAGATAAATCATGTATATCACAAGTATTTGAAGCAAAACCGTTTGATTCGCATGGATTTGAAGCCAAGCCTTCTACTTCGCATTGATTTGCAGCTAAATCATGTGTTTCGCTTGGTTTTGAAGCTAACTCGTTTGTTTCGCTTGCAGTTGAAGCTAAATCATGTATATCAAAAGTATTTGAATCTAAGGCATTTGTTTCGCATGGATTTGAAGATAAGCCTCCTACTTCGCATTAATTAGAAGCTATCTCGATCGATTCGACTGCATTTGAATCTATACCACTTATATCGCAATTATCTGAAGATAAATCATTTGCTTCTCATGTATTAGAAGCTAAGCCGTCTATTTCGCACTGATTTGATGCTAAATCATATGTTTCGCTTGAATTCGAAGCTAACACGTTTGTTTCGCATGCAGTTGAAGCCAAAACATGTACATCACAAGTATCTGGATCTAATCCATCTGTTTCGCAAGAATATGAAGCTATGAAGCTAATCCATGTGATTCGCATGAATTTGAAGCTTAATCATGTGTTTCGCATGGATTTGAAGCTGTATCACTTATATCGCAATTATCTGAAGATGAATCATTTGTTTTTCGTGTGTTTGAAGCTAAGCCTTCTACTTCGCATTGATTCGAAGCTAAATCATGTGAATCGCATGGATTTGAAGCTAACTCGTTTGTTTCGCATGCAGTTGAAGCTAAATCATGTATATCGCAAGTATGTGAAGCTAAACCATCTGTTTCGGATGGATTTGAAGATAAGCCTTCTACTTCGCATTGATTTAAATCCAAATCTTGTGTATGGCATGGATTTGAAGCTAACTCGTTTGATTCGCCTGCATTTGAAGTTAAATCATGTATATCACAAGTATTTGAAGCTAAACCATTTGTTTCGCATGGATTTGAAGATAAGCCTCCTACTTCCCATTAATTTGAAGCTAACTCGATTGATTCGACTGCATTTGAATCTATATCACTTATATCGCAATTATCTGAAGATAAATAATTTGCTTCTCATGTATTTGAAGCTAAGCCGTCTATTTCGCATTGATTTGAAGCTAAATCATGTGTTTCGCATGGATTTGAAGCTAACTCGTTTGCTTCGCCTGCATTTGAAGATTAATCATGTATATCACAAGTATTTGAAGCTAAACCGTTTGATTCGCATGGATTGGAAGCTAAGCCTTCTACTTCGCATTGATTTGCAGCTAAATCATGTGTTTCGCATGGATTTGAAGCTAAGCCTTCTACTTCGCATTGATTTGAAGCTAACTGGTTTGTATCGCGTGCATTTGAAGCTATATCACTTACATCGCAATTATCTGATGATAAATCATTTGTTTCTCATGTATTTGAAGCTAAACCGTCTATTTCGCATTTATTTGAAGCTAAATCATATGTTTAGCATGGATTAGAAGCTAACTCGTTTTTTTCGCATGTATTTGAAGATAAATCATGTATATCACAAGTATCTGAATCTAAACCATCTGTTTCGCAAGAATATGAAGCTAAACCATGTGTTTCGCATGAATTTGAAGATAAATCATGTGTTTCGCATGGATTTGAAGCTAACACGTTTGTGTCGCATGCAGTTGAAGCTAAAATATGTACATCACAAGTATCTGAATCTAATCCACCTGTTTCGCAAGAATATGATGCTATGAAGCTAATCCATGTGATTCGCATGAATCTGAAGCTAAATCATGTGTTTCGCATGGATTTGAAGCTGTACCACTTATATCGCAATTATCTGAAGATAAATCATTTGTTTCTCATTTGTTTAAAGCTAAGCCTTCTACTTCGCATTGATTTGAAGCTAAATCATGTGTAGCGCATGGATTTGAAGCTAACTCGTTTGTTTCGCCTGCCGTTAAAGCTAAATCATGTATATCACAAGTATTTGTAGCTAAACCATGTGTTTCGCATGAATTTGAAGCTAAATGATGTCTTTCGCATGGATTTGAAGCTAACTCTTTTGTTTCGCCTGCAGTTGAAGCTAAATCATTTATATCACAAGTATTTGTAGCTAAACCATTTATTTCGCATGGATTGGAAGACAAGCCTTCTACTTCGCATTGATTTGAAGCTAATTTGAAGCTCGATTGTTTCACCTGCATTTGAAGCTACATCACTTATATCGCAATTATCTCAAGCTAACTCGTTTGTTTCGCATGCAGTTGAAGCTAAATCATGTATATCACAAGTATTTGAAGCTAAACCATTGGTTTCGCATGAACTTGAAGCTAAGCCTTCTACTTCGCATTGATTTGAAGCTAAATCATGTGTAGCGCATGGATTTGAAGCTAACTCGTTTGTTTCGCCTGCCGTTAAAGCTAAATCATGTATATCACAAGTATTTGTAGCTAAACCATGTGTTTCGCATGAATTTGAAGCTAAATGATGTCTTTCGCATGGATTTGAAGCTAACTCTTTTGTTTCGCCTGCAGTTGAAGATAAATCATTTATATCACAAGTATTTGTAGCTAAACCATTTATTTCGCATGGATTGGAAGACAAGCCTTCTACTTCGCATTGATTTGAAGCTAATTTGAAGCTCGATTGTTTCACCTGCATTTGAAGCTACATCACTTATATCGCAATTATCTCAAGCTAACTCGTTTGTTTCGCATGCAGTTGATGCTAAATCATGTATAAAACAAGTATTTGAAGCTAAACCATTTATTTCGCATGTATTTGAAGCTAAGACTTCTACTTTGCATGAAATTGAAGCTATGTCATGTGTTTCGCTTGGATTTGAAGCTAACTCGTTTGTTTCGCATGCATTTGAAGCTAAATTATGTATATCACAAGTATTTTAAGCTAAACCATTTGATTCGCATGGATTTGAAATTAAGCCTTCTACTTCGTACTGATTTGAAGCTAAATCATGTGTTTCGGGTGAGTTTGAAACTAAGCCTTCTACTTCGCATTGATTTGAAGCTAAATCGTGTGTTTCGCATGGATTTGAAGCTAACGGGTCTTCCTCGCCTGTATTTGAAGATAAATCATGTATATCACAAGTATTTGTAGCTAAACCATTCGCTTCGCATGGATTTGAAGCAAAGTCTTCAACTTCGCATTGATTTGAAGCTAAATCATGTGTAGCGCATGCATTTGAAGCTGACTCGTTTCTTTCGCATGCAGATGAAGGTAAATCATGTATATCACAAGTATTTGAAGCTGATCAATTTGTTTCGCCTGGATTTAAAGCTATGCCTTCAAGTTCGCATTGATTTGAAGCTAAATCATGTGTTTCGCATGGATTTCAAGATGACTCCTTCGTTTGGCATGAAGTTGAACCTAAATCATGTATATTACAAGTATTTGATGCTAAACCATTTGTTTCGCATTGATTTGAAGCTAAGGCTTATACTTAGCATTGTTTTGATGTTAAATCTTGTGTTTCCCTTGGGTATGAAGCAAAATCGTTTGTTTCGCATGCAGCTGAAGCTAAATCACGTATATCGCAATTATCTGAAGATAAATCATTTGTTTCTCATGTATTTGAAGCTAAGCCTTCTACTTCGCATTGATTTGAAGCTAAGTCATGTGTTTCGCATGGATTTGAAGCTAACTCGTTTGTTTCACAATGCAGTTGATGCTAAATCATGTATAAAACAAGTCTTTGAAGCTAAACCATTTATTTCGCATGTATTTGAAGGTAAGACTTCTACTTTGCATGAAATTGAAGCTAAGTCACGTGTTTCGCTTGGATTTGGAACTAACTCGTTTGTTTCGTCTTCATTTGAAGCTGTTTCATTTATATCGCAAGTATTTGATGCTAAACCATTTGTTTCGGATGGATTTGAAGATAAGTCTTCTACTTCGCATTCATTTAAATCTAAATCGTGTGTATGGCATGGATTTGAAGCTAACTCGTTTGTTTCGCATGCATTTGAAGCTAAATCATGTTTATGAAAAGTATTTGATGCTAAAGCATTTGTTTCGCATGGATTTGAAGCTAAGCCTTCTACTTGACATTGATTTGAAGTTAAATCATGTGTTTCTCTTGGATTTGAAGCTAACTTGTTTGTTTCGCAAGCAGCTGAAGCTAAATCATGTATATCACAAGTATTTGAAGATAAACCATTTGTTTCGCATGGATTTGAAGATAAGCCTTCTACTTCGTACTGATTTGAAGCTAAATCATGTGTTTCGGGTGAGTTTGAAACTAAGCCTTCAACTTCGCATTGATTTGAAGCTAAATCTTGTGTTTCGCATGGATTTGAAGCTAACGGGTCTTTTTCGCCTGTATTTGAAGATAAATCATGTATATCACAAGTATTTGTAGCTAAACCATTCGCTTCGCATGGATTTGAAGCAAAGTCTTCAACTTCGCATTGATTTGAAGCTAAATCATGTGTAGCGCATGCATTTGAAGCTGACTCGTTTCTTTCGCATGCAGATGAACGTAAATCATGTATATCACAAGTATTTGAAGCTGATCAATTTGTTTCGCCTGGATTTAAAGCTATGCCTTCAAGTTCGCATTGATTTGAAGCTAAATCATGTGTTTCGCATGGATTTCAAGATGACTCCTTCGTTTGGCATGAAGTTGAACCTAAATCATGTATATTACAAGTATTTGAAGCTAAACCATTTGTTTCGCATGGATTTGAAGATAAGCCTACTACTTCGCATTGATTTGAAGTTAACTCGATTGTTTCGCCTGCATTTGAAGCTATATTACTTATATCGCAATTATCTGAAGATAAATCATTTGTTTCTCATGTATTTGAAGCTAAGCCTTCCACTTCCCATTGATTTGAACCTAAATAATGTGTTTCGCTTGGATTTGAAGGTAAAGCGCTTGTTTCGCATGCATTTGAAGCTAAATTATGTATATCACAAGTATTTTAAGCTAAACCATTTGATTCGCATGGATTTGAAATTAAGCCTTCTACATCGTACTGATTTGAAGCTAAATCATGTGTTTCGTTTGAATTTGAAACTAAGCCTTCTACTTCGCATTGATTTGAAGCTATTTCCTTTGTTTCGCATGCAGTTGAAGCTAAATCATGTAAATCACAAGTATTTGAAGCTAAACCATTCGCTTCGCTTGGATTTGAAGCAAAGCCATCAACTTCGCCTTCATTTGAAGATAATTCATGTGTTTCGCTTGGATTTGCAGCTAACACGTTTGTTTCGCATGCAGTTGAAGCTAAAACATGTACATCACAAGTATCTGAATCGAATCCATCTGTTTCGCAAGAATATGAAGCTATGAAGCTAATCCATGTGATTCGCATGAATTTGAAACTAAATCATGTGTTTCGCATGGATTTGAAGCTGTATCACTTATATCGCAATTATGTGAAGATAAATCATTTGTTTCTCATGCGTTTGAAGCTAAGCCTTCTACTTCGCATTGATTCGAAGCTAAATCATGTGAATCGCATGGATTTGAAGCTAACTCGTTTGTTTCGCATGCAGTTGAAGCTAAATCATGTATATCACAAGTATTTGAAGCTAAACTATTTGTTTCGCATGAATTTGAAGCTAAGCTTCTACTTCGCATTGATTTGAAGCTAAGTCATGTGTTTTGCAAGGATTTGAAGCTAACTCGTTTGTTTCGCAATGCAGTTGATGCTAAATCATGTATAAAACAAGTATTTGAAGCTAAATCATTTATTTCGCATGTATTTGAAGCTAAGACTTCTACTTTGCATGAAATTGAAGCTATGTCATGTGTTTCGCTTGGATTTGAAGCTAACTCGTTTGTTTCGCATGCATTTGAAGCTAAATTATGTATATCACAAGTATTTTAAGCTAAACCATTTGATTCGCATGGATTTGAAATTAAGCCTTCTACTTCGTACTGATTTGAAGCTAAATCATGTGTTTCGGGTGAGTTTGAAACTAAGCCTTCAACTTCGCATTGATTTGAAGCTAAATCTTGTGTTTCGCATGGATTTGAAGCTAACGGGTCTTTTTCGCCTGTATTTGAAGATAAATCATGTATATCACAAGTATTTGTAGCTAAACCATTCGCTTCGCATGGATTTGAAGCAAAGTCTTCAACTTCGCATTGATTTGAAGCTAAATCATGTGTAGCGCATGCATTTGAAGCTGACTCGTTTCTTTCGCATGCAGATGAAGGTAAATCATGTATATCACAAGTATTTGAAGCTGATCAATTTGTTTCGCCTGGATTTAAAGCTATGCCTTCAAGTTCGCATTGATTTGAAGCTAAATCACGTGTTTCGCATGGATTTCAAGATGACTCCTTCGTTTGGCATGAAGTTGAACCTAAATCATGTATATTACAAGTATTTGATGCTAAACCATTTGTTTCGCATTGATTTGAAGCTAAGGCTTATACTTAGCATTGTTTTGATGTTAAATCTTGTGTTTCCCTTGGGTATGAAGCAAAATCGTTTGTTTCGCATGCAGCTGAAGCTAAATCACGTATATCGCAATTATCTGAAGATAAATCATTTGTTTCTCATGTATTTGAAGCTAAGCCTTCTACTTCGCATTGATTTGAAGCTAAGTCATGTGTTTCGCATGGATTTGAAGCTAACTCGTTTGTTTCACAATGCAGTTGATGCTAAATCATGTATAAAACAAGTCTTTGAAGCTAAACCATTTATTTCGCATGTATTTGAAGGTAAGACTTCTACTTTGCATGAAATTGAAGCTAAGTCACGTGTTTCGCTTGGATTTGGAACTAACTCGTTTGTTTCGTCTTCATTTGAAGCTGTTTCATTTATATCGCAAGTATTTGATGCTAAACCATTTGTTTCGGATGGATTTGAAGATAAGTCTTCTACTTCGCATTCATTTAAATCTAAATCGTGTGTATGGCATGGACTTGAAGCTAACTCGTTTGTTTCGCATGCATTTGAAGCTAAATCATGTTTATGAAAAGTATTTGATGCTAAAGCATTTGTTTCGCATGGATTTGAAGCTAAGCCTTCTACTTGACATTGATTTGAAGTTAAATCATGTGTTTCTCTTGGATTTGAAGCTAACTTGTTTGTTTCGCAAGCAGCTGAAGCTAAATCATGTATATCACAAGTATTTGAAGATAAACCATTTGTTTCGCATGGATTTGAAGATAAGCCTTCTACTTCGTACTGATTTGAAGCTAAATCATGTGTTTAGCATGGATTTGAAGCTAACTCGTTTTTTTCGCCTGTATTTGAAGATAAATCATGTATATCAGAAGTATTTGAAGCTGAACCATTCGCTTCGCATGGATTTGAAGCAAAGCCTTCAACTCCGCATTGATTTTAAGATAAATTATGTGTTTCGCTTGGATTAGAAGCTAACTCTTTTGTTTCGCCTGCATTTGAAGATAAGTCATGTATAGCACAAGTATTTGAAGCTAAACCATTTGTTTCGCATAGATTTGAAGATAAGCCTACTACTTCGCATTGATTTGAAGTTAACTCGATTGTTTCGCCTGCATTTGAAGCTATATTACTTATATCGCAAATATCTGAAGATAAATCATTTGTTTCTCATCAATTTGAAGCTAAGCCTTCCACTTCCCATTGATTTGCACCTAAATAATGTGTTTCGCTTGGATTTGGAGGTAAAGCGCTTGTTTCGCATGCATTTGAAGCTAAATTATGTATATCACAAGTATTTTAAGCTAAACCATTTGATTCGCATGGATTTGAAGCTAAGCCTACTACTTCGCATTGATTTGAAGCTAAATCATGTGTTTCGCTTGGATAAGAAGCTATCTCGTTTGTTTCGCCTGCATTTGAAGCTAAATCATGTATATCACAAGTATTTGAAGCTAAACCATTTGATTCGCGTGTATTTGAACCTAAGCCTTCCAATTCGCATTGATTTGAAGCTAAATCATATGTTTCGCATGGATTTGAAGCTAACTCGTTTTCTTCGCCTGTATTTGAAGATAAATCATGTATATCACAAGTATTTGAAGCTAAACCATTTGTTTCGGATTGATTTGAAGCTAAGCCTTCTACTTCGCATTGATTTGATGCTAAATCATATGTTTCGCATGGATTTGAAACTAACTCGTTTGTTTTTTCTTCATTTGAAGCTGTTTCATTTATATCGCAAGTGTTTGAAACTAAACCATTTGTTTCGAATGGATTTGAAGATAAGCCTTCTACTTCGCATTGATTTAAATCTAAATCGTGTGTATGGCATGGATTCGAAGCTAACTCGTTTGTTTCGCCTGCATTTGAAGTTAAATCATGTATATCACAAGTATTTGAAGCTAAAACATTCGCTTCGCATGGGTTTGAAGCAAAACTTTCATCTTCGCATTGATTTGAAGATGAATCATGCGTTTCGCTTGGATTTGTAGCTAACACGTTTGTTTCGCATGCAGTTGAAGCTAAAACATGTACATCACAAGTATCTGGATCTAATCCATCCGTTTCGCAAGAATATGAAGCTATGAAGCTAATCCATGTGATTTGCTTGAATGTGAAGCTAAATCATGTGTTTCGCATGGATTTCAAGCTGTATCACTTATATCGCAATTATCTGTAGATAAATCATTTGTTTCTCATGTGTTTGAAGCTAAGCCTTCTACTTCGCATTGATTCGAAGCTAAATCATGTGAATCGCATGGATTTGAAGCTAACTCGTTTGAATCGCATGCAGTTGAAGCTAAATCATGTATATCACGAGTATTTCAAGCTAAACCATTTGTTTCGGATTGATTTGAAGCTAAGCCTTCTACTTCGCATTGATTTGATGCTAAATCATATGTTTCGCATGGATTTGAAACTAACTCGTTTGTTTCGTCTTCATTTGAAGCTGTTTCTTTTATATCGCAAGTATTTGAAGCTAAACCATTTGTTTCGGATGGATTTGAAGATAAGCCTTCTACTTCGCATTGATTTAAATCCACATCGTGCGTATGGCATGGATTTGAAGCTGTATCACTTATATCGCAATTACCTGAAGATAAATCATTTGTTTCTCATGTGTTTGAAGCTAAGCCTTCTACTTCGCATTGATTCGAAGCTGAATCATGTGAATCGCATGGATTTGAAGCTAACTCGTTTGTTTCACAATGCAGTTGATGCTAAATCATGTATAAAACAAGTCTTTGAAGCTAAACCATTTATTTCGCATGTATTTGAAGGTAAGACTTCTACTTTGCATGAAATTGAAGCTAAGTCACGTGTTTCGCTTGGATTTGGAACTAACTCGTTTGTTTCGTCTTCATTTGAAGCTGTTTCATTTATATCGCAAGTATTTGATGCTAAACCATTTGTTTCGGATGGATTTGAAGATAAGTCTTCTACTTCGCATTCATTTAAATCTAAATCGTGTGTATGGCATGGATTTGAAGCTAACTCGTTTGTTTCGCATGCATTTGAAGCTAAATCATGTTTATGAAAAGTATTTGATGCTAAAGCATTTGTTTCGCATGGATTTGAAGCTAAGCCTTCTACTTGACATTGATTTGAAGTTAAATCATGTGTTTCTCTTGGATTTGAAGCTAACTTGTTTGTTTCGCAAGCAGCTGAAGCTAAATCATGTATATCACAAGTATTTGAAGATAAACCATTTGTTTCGCATGGATTTGAAGATAAGCCTTCTACTTCGTACTGATTTGAAGCTAAATCATGTGTTTAGCATGGATTTGAAGCTAACTCGTTTTTTTCGCCTGTATTTGAAGATAAATCATGTATATCAGAAGTATTTGAAGCTGAACCATTCGCTTCGCATGGATTTGAAGCAAAGCCTTCAACTCCGCATTGATTTTAAGATAAATTATGTGTTTCGCTTGGATTAGAAGCTAACTCTTTTGTTTCGCCTGCATTTGAAGATAAGTCATGTATAGCACAAGTATTTGAAGCTAAACCATTTGTTTCGCATAGATTTGAAGATAAGCCTACTACTTCGCATTGATTTGAAGTTAACTCGATTGTTTCGCCTGCATTTGAAGCTATATTACTTATATCGCAAATATCTGAAGATAAATCATTTGTTTCTCATCAATTTGAAGCTAAGCCTTCCACTTCCCATTGATTTGCACCTAAATAATGTGTTTCGCTTGGATTTGGAGGTAAAGCGCTTGTTTCGCATGCATTTGAAGCTAAATTATGTATATCACAAGTATTTTAAGCTAAACCATTTGATTCGCATGGATTTGAAGCTAAGCCTACTACTTCGCATTGATTTGAAGCTAAATCATGTGTTTCGCTTGGATAAGAAGCTATCTCGTTTGTTTCGCCTGCATTTGAAGCTAAATCATGTATATCACAAGTATTTGAAGCTAAACCATTTGATTCGCGTGTATTTGAACCTAAGCCTTCCAATTCGCATTGATTTGAAGCTAAATCATATGTTTCGCATGGATTTGAAGCTAACTCGTTTTCTTCGCCTGTATTTGAAGATAAATCATGTATATCACAAGTATTTGAAGCTAAACCATTTGTTTCGGATTGATTTGAAGCTAAGCCTTCTACTTCGCATTGATTTGATGCTAAATCATATGTTTCGCATGGATTTGAAACTAACTCGTTTGTTTTTTCTTCATTTGAAGCTGTTTCATTTATATCGCAAGTGTTTGAAACTAAACCATTTGTTTCGAATGGATTTGAAGATAAGCCTTCTATTTCGCATTGATTTAAATCTAAATCGTGTGTATGGCATGGATTCGAAGCTAACTCGTTTGTTTCGCCTGCATTTGAAGTTAAATCATGTATATCACAAGTATTTGAAGCTAAAACATTCGCTTCGCATGGGTTTGAAGCAAAACTTTCATCTTCGCATTGATTTGAAGATGAATCATGCGTTTCGCTTGGATTTGTAGCTAACACGTTTGTTTCGCATGCAGTTGAAGCTAAAACATGTACATCACAAGTATCTGGATCTAATCCATCCGTTTCGCAAGAATATGAAGCTATGAAGCTAATCCATGTGATTTGCTTGAATGTGAAGCTAAATCATGTGTTTCGCATGGATTTGAAGCTGTATCACTTATATCGCAATTATCTGTAGATAAATCATTTGTTTCTCATGTGTTTGAAGCTAAGCCTTCTACTTCGCATTGATTCGAAGCTAAATCATGTGAATCGCATGGATTTGAAGCTAACTCGTTTGAATCGCATGCAGTTGAAGCTAAATCATGTATATCACGAGTATTTCAAGCTAAACCATTTGTTTCGGATTGATTTGAAGCTAAGCCTTCTACTTCGCATTGATTTGATGCTAAATCATATGTTTCGCATGGATTTGAAACTAACTCGTTTGTTTCGTCTTCATTTGAAGCTGTTTCTTTTATATCGCAAGTATTTGAAGCTAAACCATTTGTTTCGGATGGATTTGAAGATAAGCCTTCTACTTCGCATTGATTTAAATCCACATCGTGCGTATGGCATGGATTTGAAGCTGTATCACTTATATCGCAATTACCTGAAGATAAATCATTTGTTTCTCATGTGTTTGAAGCTAAGCCTTCTACTTCGCATTGATTCGAAGCTGAATCATGTGAATCGCATGGATTTGAAGCTAACTCATTTGTTTCGCATGCTGTTGAAGCTAAATCATGTTTATCACAAGTATCTGAATCTAAACCATCTGTTTCGCAAGAATATGAAGCTAATCCATGTGTTTCGCATGAATTTGAAGCTAAATGATGTGTTTCACTTGGTTTTGAAGGTAACTCTTTTGTTTCGCCTGCATTTGAAGATAAATCATGTATAGCACAAGTATTTGAAGCTAAACCATTTGTTTCGCATGGATTTGAAGCAAAGTCTTCAACTTCGCATTGATTTGAAGCTAACTCGATTGTTTCGCCTGCATTTGAAGCTATATCACTTATATCGCAATTATCTGAAGATAAATCATTTGTTTCTCATGTATTTGAAACTAAGTCTTCCACTTCGCTTTGATTTGAACCTAAATAATGTGTTTCGCTTGGATTTGAAGGTAAAGCGTTTGTTTCGCATGCAGCTGAAGATGAATCATGTATATCACAAGTATTTGAAGCTAAACCATTTGTTTCGCATGAATTTGAAGCTAAGCCTTCTACTTCGCTTTGATTTGAAGCTAAATCATGTGTTTCGCTGTGATTCGAAGCTAACTCGTTTGATTCGCATGCAGTTGAAGCTAAATCATGTATATCACGAGTTTTTGAAGCTAAACCATTTGTTTCTGATTGATTTGAAGCTAAGCCTTCTACTTCGCATTGATTTGATGCTAAATCATATGTTTCGCATGGATTTGAAACTAACTCGTTTGTTTCGTCTTCATTTGAAGCTGTTTCATTTATATCGCAGTATTTGAAGCTAAACCATTTGTTTCGGATGGATTTGAAGATAAGCCTTCTACTTCGCATTGATTTAAATCTAAATCGTATGTATGGCATGGATTTGAAGCTAACTCGTTTGTTTCGCATGCTGTTGAAGCTAAATCATGTTTATCACAAGTATCTGAATCTAAACCATCTGTTTCGCAAGAATATGAAGCTAAACCATGTGCTTCGCATGAATTTGAAGCTAAATGATGTGTTTCGCTTGGTTTTGAAGCTAACTCTTTTGTTTCGCCTGCATTTGAAGATAAATCATGTATAGCACAAGTATTTGAAGCTAAACCATTTGTTTCGCATGGATTTGAAGATAAGCCTTCTACTTCGCATTGATTTGAAGCTAACTCGATTGTTTCGCCTGCATTTGAAGCTATATCACTTATATCGCAATTATCTGAAGATAAATCATTTGTTTCTCATGTATTTGAAGCTAAGTCTTCCACTTCGCTTTGATTTGAACCTAAATAATGTGTTTCGCTTGGATTTGAAGGTAAAGCGTTTGTTTCGCATGCAGCTGAAGCTGAATCATGTATATCACAAGTATTTGAAGCTAAACCATTTGTTTCGCATGAATTTGAAGCTAAGCCTTCTACTTCGCTTTGATTTGAAGCTAAATCATGTGTTCCGCTTGGTTTTGAAGCTAACTCGTTTGTTTCGCATGCAGTTGAAGCTAAATCATGCATATCACAAGTATTTGAAGCTAAACCATTTGTTTCGCATGGATTTGAAGATAAGCCTTCTACTTCGCATTGATTTGAAGCTAACTCGATTGTTTCGCCAGCATTTGAAGCTATATCACTTATAACGCAATTATCTGAAGATAAATCATTTGTTTCTCATGTATTTGAAGCTAAGCCTTCTACTTCGCTTTGATTTGAAGCTAAATCATGTGTTTCGCTTGGATTTGAAGCTAACTCGTTTGTTTCGCATGCAGTTGAAGCTAAATCATATTTATCACAAGTATCTGAGTATAAACCATGTGTTTCGCATGAATATTAAGCTAAACTATGTGTTTCGCATGAATTTGAAGCTAAACCATTTGTTTAGCATGGATTTGAAGCTAAGCCTCCTACTTCGCATTAATTTGAAGCTAACTCGATTGATTGTACTGCATTTGAATCTATATCACTTATATCGCAATTTTCTGAAGATAATGCATTTGCTTCTCATGTATTTGAAGCTAAGCCGTCAATTTCGCATTGATTTGAAGCTAAATCATATGTTTCGCATGGATTTGAAGCTAACTCGTTTTTTTCGCCTGTATTTAAAGATAAATCATGTATATCACAAGTATTTGAAGCTAAACCATTCGCTTCGCACGGATTTGAAGCAAAGCCTTCAACTTCGCATTGGTTTGAAGCTAAATCATGTGTTTCGCTTGGATTTGAAGCTAACTCGTTTGTTTCGCATGCAGTTGAAGCTAAATCATGTATATCACAAGTATTTGAAGCTAAACCATTTGTTTTGAATGAATTTGAAGCTAAGCCTTCTACTTCGCTTTGATTTGAAGCTAAATCATGCGTTTCGCTTGGTTTTGAAGCTAACTCGTTTGTTTCGCATGCAGTTGAAGCTAAATCATGCATATCACAAGTATTTGAAGCTAAACCATTTGTTTCGCATGAATTTGAATCTATGCCTTCTACTTCGCATTGATTTGAAGGTAAGTCTTCTACTTCGCATTGATTTGGAGGTAAATCATGTGTTTCGCTTGGATTTGAAGCTAACTCGTTTGTTTCGTTTGCAGTTGAAGCTAAATCATGTTTATCGCAAGTATCTGAATATAAACCATCTGTGTCGCATGAATATTGAGCTAAACCATGTATTTCGCATGAATTTGAAGCTAAATGATGTGTTTCGCATGGATATGAAGCTAACTCTTTTGTTTCGCCTGCATTTGAAGATAAATCATGTATATCATAAGTATTTGAAGCTCAACCGTTTGATTCGCATGGATTTGAAGCTATCCCTTCTACTTCGCATTGATTTGAAGCGAAATCATGTGTTTCGCTGTGATTTGAAGCTAACTCGTTTGTTTCGTTTGCAGTTGAAGCTAAATCATGTTTATCGCAAGTATCTGAATATAAACCATCTGTGTCGCATGAATATTGAGCTAAACCATGTATTTCGCATGAATTTGAAGCTAAATGATGTGTTTCGCATGGATATGAAGCTAACTCTTTTGTTTCGCCTGCATTTGAAGATAAATCATGTATATCATAAGTATTTGAAGCTCAACCGTTTGATTCGCATGGATTTGAAGCTATCCCTTCTACTTCGCATTGATTTGAAGCGAAATCATGTGTTTCGCTGTGATTTGAAGCTAACTCGTTTGTTTCGCATGCAGTTGAAGCTAAATCATGTTTATCAAAAGTATTAGAATCTAAACCATTTGTTTCGCATGGATTTGAAGATAAGCCTCCTACTTCGCATTAATTTGAAGCTAACTCGATTGATTCTACTGCATTTAAATCTATATCACTTATATCGCAATTATCTGAAGATAAAGCATTTGCTTCTCATGTATTCGAAGCTAAGCCGTCTATTTCGCATTGATTTGAAGCTAAATCATATGTTTCGCATGGATTTGAAGCTAACTCGTTTTTTTCGCCTGAATTTGAAGATAAATCATGTATATCACAAGTATTTGAAGCTGAACCATTCGCTTCGCACGGATTTGAAGCAAAGCCTTCAACTTCGCATTGATTTGAAGATAAATCATGTGTTTCGCTTGGATTTGAAGCTAACTCTTTTGTTTCGCCTGCATTTGAAGATAAGTCATGTATAGCATAAGTATTTGAAGGTAAACCATTTGTTTCGAATGGATTTGAAGATATGCCTTCTACTTCGCATTGATTTCAAGCTAAATCATGTGTTTCGCTGTGATTTGTAGCTATCTCGTTTGTTTCGCATGCAGTTGAAGCTAAATCATGTTTATCAAAAGTATTTGAAGCTATAGCATTTGTTTCGCATGGATTTGAAGCTAAGCCTTCTACTTCGCATTGATTTGAAGTTAAATCATGTGTTTCTCTTTGATTTGAAGCAAACTTGTTTGTTTCGCATGCAGTTGAAGCTAAATCATGTTTATCACAAGTATCTGAATCTAAACCATCTGTTTCGCAAGACTATGAACCTATGAAGCTAAACCATGTGTTTCTCATGAATTTGAAACTAATTGATGTGTTTCGCATGGATTTGAAGCTAACTCTTTTGTTTCGCCTGCATTTGAATGTAAATCATGTATATCACAAGTATATTAAGCTAAACCAATTGTTTCTCATGTATTTGAAGCTAAGCCTTCCAATTCGCATTGATTTGAAGCTAACTCGATTGTTTCGCCTGCATATGAATCTATATCACTTATCTCGCAATTATCTGAAGATAAATCATTTGTTTCTCATGTATTTGAAGATAAGCCTTGTACTTCGCATTGATTTGAAGCTAAACCATGTGTTTCGCATGTATTTGAAGCTAACTCGTTTGTTTCGCCTGCATTTGTTGCTGAATCATGTATATCACAAGTTTTTGAAGCTAAACCATTTGTTTCGCATGAATTTGAAGCTAAGCCTTATACTTCGCATTGATTTGCAGCTAAATCATGTGTTTCGCTGGGATTTGAACCTAACTCGTTTGTTTCGCATGCTGTTGAAGCTAAATCATGTATATCACAAGTATATTAAGCTAAACCAATTGTTTCTCATGTATTTGAAGCTAAGCCTTCCAATTCGCATTGATTTGAAGCTAACTCGATTGTTTCGCCTGCATATGAATCTATATCACTTATCTCGCAATTATCTGAAGATAAATCATTTGTTTCTCATGTATTTGAAGATAAGCCTTGTACTTCGCATTGATTTGAAGCTAAACCATGTGTTTCGCATGTATTTGAAGCTAACTCGTTTGTTTCGCCTGCATTTGTTGCTGAATCATGTATATCACAAGTTTTTGAAGCTAAACCATTTGATTCGCATGGATTTGAAGCTAAGCCTTCTACTTCGCATTGATTTGCAGCTAAATCATGTGTTTCGCTTTGTTTTTAAGCTAAATCGTTTGTTTTGCTTGCAGTTGAAGCTAAATCATGTATATCAAAAGTATTTGAATCTAAGGCATTTGTTTCGCATGGATTTGAAAATAAGCCTCCTACTTCGCATTAATTAGAAGCTAACTCGATTGATTCGACTGCATTTGAATCTATATCACTTATATCGCAATTATCTGAAGATAAATCATTTGCTTCTCATGTATTTGAAGCTAAGCCGTCTATTTCGCATTGATTTGAAGCTAAATCAAGTGTTTCGTGTGAGTTTGAAACTAAGCCTTCTACTTCGGATTGATTTGAAGCTAAATCGTGTGTATCGCCTGGATTTGAAGCTAACGGGTCTTTTTCGCCTGTATTTGAAGATAAATCATGTATATCACAAGTATTTGAAGCTAAACCATTTGTTTCGGATGGATTTGAAGCAAAGTCTTCAACTTCGCATTGATTTGAAGCTAACTCGATTGTTTCGCCTGCATTTGAAGCTATATCACTTACATCGCAATTATCGGAAGATAAATCATTTGTTTCTCATGTGTTTGAAGCTAAGCCTTCTACTTCGCATTGATTCGAAGCTAAATAATTTGTTTCGCTTGGATTTGAAGGTAAAGCATTTGTTTCGCATGCAGCTGAAGCTGAATCATGTATATCACAAGTATTTGAAGCTAAACCATTTGTTTCGCATGAATTTGAAGCTAAGCCTTCTACTTCGCTTTGATTTGAAGCTAAATCATGTGTTTCGCTTGGATTTGAAGCTAACTCGTTTGTTTCGCATGCAGTTGAAACTAAATCATGTTTATCACAAGTATCTGAATATAAACCATCTGTTTCGCAAGAATATGAAGCTATGAAGCTAATCCATGTGATTCGCATGAATTTGAAGCTTAATCATGTGTTTCTCTTTGATTTGAAGCAAACTTGTTTGTTTCGCATGCAGTTGAAGCTAAATCATGTTTATCACAAGTATCTGAATCTAAACCATCTGTTTCGCAAGACTATGAACCTATGAAGCTAAACCATGTGTTTCTCATGAATTTGAAACTAATTGATGTGTTTCGCATGGATTTGAAGCTAACTCTTTTGTTTCGCCTGCATTTGAATGTAAATCATGTATATCACAAGTATATTAAGCTAAACCAATTGTTTCTCATGTATTTGAAGCTAAGCCTTCCAATTCGCATTGATTTGAAGCTAACTCGATTGTTTCGCCTGCATATGAATCTATATCACTTATCTCGCAATTATCTGAAGATAAATCATTTGTTTCTCATGTATTTGAAGATAAGCCTTGTACTTCGCATTGATTTGAAGCTAAACCATGTGTTTCGCATGTATTTGAAGCTAACTCGTTTGTTTCGCCTGCATTTGTTGCTGAATCATGTATATCACAAGTTTTTGAAGCTAAACCATTTGTTTCGCATGAATTTGAAGCTAAGCCTTATACTTCGCATTGATTTGCAGCTAAATCATGTGTTTCGCTGGGATTTGAACCTAACTCGTTTGTTTCGCATGCTGTTGAAGCTAAATCATGTATATCACAAGTATTTGAAGCTGAACCATTTGTTTCGGATTGATTTGAAGCTAAGCCTTCTACTTCGCATTGATTTGATGCTAAATCATATGTTTCGCACGGATTTGAAACTAACTCGTTTGTTTCGTCTTCGTTTGAAGCTGTTTCATTTATATCGCAAATATTTGAAGCTAAACCATTTGTTTCGGATGGATTTGAAGATAAGCCTTCTACTTCGCATTGATTTAAATCTAAATCGTGTGTATGGCATGGATTTGAAGCTAACTCGTTTGATTCGCCAGCATTTGAATTTAAATCATGTATATCACAAGTATTTGAAGCTAAACCATTTGTTTCGAATGGATTTGAAGATAAGCCTCCTACTTCCCATTAATTTGAAGCTAACTCGATTGATTCGACTGCATTTGAATCTATATCACTTATATCGCAATTATCTGAAGATAAATCATTTGCTTCTCATGTATTTGAAGCTAAGCCGTCTATTTCGCATTGATTTGAAGCTAAATCAAGTGTTTCGTTTGGATTTGAAGCTAACTCCTTTGTTTCGCATGCAGTTGAAGCTAAATCATGTATATCACAAGTATTTGAAGATAATCCATTTGTTTTGCATGGATACGAAAATCAGCCTTCTATTTCGCATTGATTTGAAGCTAAATCATGTGTTTCTCATGGATTTAAAGCTAAGGCTTCTACTTCGCATTGATTGGAAGTTAAGTCATGTGTTTCTCTTGAATTTGAAGCTAACTAGTTTGTTTCGCACGCAGTAGTAGCTAAATCATGTTTATCACAAGTATTTGAAGCTAAACAATTTGTTTCGCATGGATTGGAAGGTAAGCCTACTACTTCGCATTGATTTGAAGTTAAATCATGTGTTTCTCTTGGAATTGAAGCAAACTTGTTTGTTTCGCATGCAGATTAATCAAAATCATGTATATCACAAGTATTTGAAGCTAAACCATTTGATTCGCATGGATTTGATGCTGAGCCTTCTACTTCGCATTGATTTGAAGCTACATCAAGTGTTTCGTTTGGATTTGAAGAAAACTCGTTCCTATCGCATGGATTTAAAGCTAACTCGTTTGTTTCGCATGCTGTTGAAGCTAAATCTAGTATATCACAAGTATTAGAAGCTAAACCATTTGTTTCGCATGGAATCGAATATCAACCTTCTATTTCGCATTGATTTGAAGCTAAATCATGAGTTTCGCATGGATTTGAAGCTAACTCGTTTGTTTCGCATGGATTTGAAGCTAACTCATTTGTTTCGCATGCCGTTGAAGCAAATTCATGTATATCACAAGTATTTGAAGCTAAACCATTTGATTCGCATGGATTTGATGCTAAGCCTTCTACTTCGCATTGAGTTCAAGCTAAATCAAGTGTTTCGTTTGGATTTGCAGAAAACTCGTTTGTTTCGCATGGATTTGAAGCTAACTCGTTTGTTTCGCATGCAGTTGAATCAAAATCATGTATATCACAAGTATTTGATGCTAAACCATTTGATTCGCATGGATTTGGTGCTAAGCCTTCTACTTCGCATCGATTTGAAGCTAAATCAAGTGCTTCGCTTGGATTTGAAGCTAACTCGTTTGTTTCGCATGCAGTTCAAGCTAAATCATGTATATCACAAGTATTTGAAGCTAAGCCATTTGAGTCCCATTGAGTTGGAGCTAAGCCTTCTCCTTCGCATTGATTTGGAGCAAAATCATGTGTTTCGCATGGATTTATATCTAACACGTTTGTTTCGCATTCAGTTGAAGCTAAATCATTGTATATCACAAGTATTGGAAGCTGAACCATTTGTTTCGCATGGATTCGAAGATCAGCCTTCTACTTCGCATTGATTTGAAGCTACATCAAGTGTTTCGTTTGGATTTGAAGAAAACTCGTTCCTATCGCATGGATTTAAAGCTAACTCGTTTGTTTCGCATGCTGTTGAAGCTAAATCTAGTATATCACAAGTATTACAAGCTAAACCATTTGTTTCGCATGGAATCGAAAATCAACCTTCTACTTCGCATTAATTTTAAGCTAACTCGATTGATTCGACGGCATTTGAATCTATATCACTTATATCGCAATTATCTGAAGATAAATCATTTGTTTCTCATGTATTTGAAGATAAGCCTTCTACTTCGCATTGATTTGAAGGTAAATCATGTGTTTCGCTTGGATTTGAAGCTAACTCGTTTGTTTCGTTTGCAGTTGAAGCTAAATCATGTTTATCACAAGTATCTGAATATAAACCATCTGTGTCGCATGACTATTGAGCTAAACCATGTTTCGCATGAATTTGAAGCTAAATGATGTGTTTCGCATGGATATGAAGCTAACTCTTTTGTTTCGCCTGCGTTTGAAGATAAATCATGTATATCACAAGTATTTGAAGCTACACCGTTTGATTCGCATGTATTTGAAGCTAAGCCGTCTATTTCGCACTGATTTGAAGCTAAATCATATGTTTCGCATGGATTTGAAGCTAACTCTTTTGTTTCGCCTGCATTTGAAGATATATCATGTATATCACAAGTATTTGAAGCTAAACCGTTTGTTTCGCGTGGATTTGAAGCTAATTCTTCTACATCGCATTGATTTGCAGCTAAATCATGTGTTTCTCATGGATTTAAAGCTAACACGTTTGTTTCGCTTGCAGTTGAAGCTCAATCATGTATATCACAAGTATTTGAAGCAAAACCATTTGTTTCGCATGGATTTGAAGCTAAGCCTTCTACTTCGCATTGATTTGAAGGTAAATCATGTGTTACGCTTGGATTTGAAGCTAACTCGTTTGTTTCGCATGCAGGTGAAGCTATATCACTTATATCACAAGTATTTGAAGCTAAACCATTTGATTCGCATGGATTTGAAGATAAGCCTTCTACTTCGCATTGATTTGAAGCTAACACGATTGTTTCGCCTGCATTTGAAGCTATATCACTTATATCGCAATTATCTGAAGATAAATCACTTGTTTCTCATGTATTTGAAACTAAGTCTTCCACTTCGCATTGATTTGAACCTAAATAATGTGTTTCGATTGGATTTGAAGGTAAAGCGTTTGTTTCGCATGCAGTTGAAGCTAAGTCATGTATATCACAAGTATTTGAAGCTAAACCATTTGTTTCTCATGTATTAGAAGCTACGCGTTCCAATTCGCATTGATTTGAATCTCACTCGATTGTTTCGCCTGCATATGAAGCTATATCACTTATATCGCAATTATCTGAAGATAAATCATTTGTTTCTCATGTATTTGAATATAAGCCTTGTACTTCGCATTGATTTGAAGCTAACTCGATTGTTTCGCCTGCTTATGAAGCTATATCACTTATATCGCAATTATCTAAAGATAAATCATTTGTTTCGCATGAATTTGAATCTATGCCTTCTACTTCGCATTGATTTGAATCTAAATCACGTGTTTCGCTTGGTTTTGAAGCTAACTCGTTTGTTTCGTTTGCAGTTGAAGCTAAATCATGTTTATCACAAGTATCTGAATATAAACCATCTGTGTCGCATGACTATTGAGCTAAACCATGTGTTTCCCATGAATTTGAAGCTAAATGATGTGTTTCGCATGGATATGAAGCTAACTCTTTTGTTTCGCCTGCATTTGAAGATAAATCATGCATATCACAAGTATTTGAAGCTACACCGTTTGATTCGCATGGATTTGAAGCTAAGCCTTCTACTTCGCATTGATTTGCAGCTAAATCATGTGTTTCGCTTGGTTTTGAAGCTAACTCGATTGTTTCGCATGCAGTTGAGGCTAAATCATGTATAGCATAAGTATTTGAAGGTAAACCATTTGTTTCGAATGGATTTGAAGATATGCCTTCTACTTCGCATTGATTTCAAGCTAAATCATGTGTTTCGCTGTGATTTGAAGCTAACTCGTTTGTTTCGCATGCAGTTGAAGCTAAATCATGTTTATCAAAAGTATTAGAAGCTAAACCATTTGTTTCGCATGGATTTGAAGATAAGCCTCCTACTTCGCATTAATTTGAAGCTAACTCGATTGATTGTACTGCATTTGAATCTATATCACTTATATCGCAATTTTCTGAAGATAATGCATTTGCTTCTCATGTATTTGAAGCTAAGCCGTCAATTTCGCATTGATTTGAAGCTAAATCATATGTTTCGCATGGATTTGAAGCTAACTCGTTTTTTTCGCCTGTATTTAAAGATAAATCATGTATATCACAAGTATTTGAAGCTAAACCATTTGTTTCGCATGAATTTGAAGCAAAGCCTTCAACTTCGCATTGATTTGAAGCTAAATCATGTGTTTCGCTTGGATTTGAAGCTAACTCGTTTGTTTCGCATGCAGTTGAAGCTAAATCATGTTTATCACAAGTATCTGAATATAAACCATCTGTTTCGCAAGAATATGAAGCTATGAAGCTAATCCATGTGATTCGCATGAATTTGAAGCTTAATCATGTGTTTCGCATGGATTTGAAGCTAAGCCTTCAACTTCGCATTGATTTGAAGTTAAATCATGTGTTTCTCTTGGAATTGAAGCAAACTTGTTTGTTTCGCATGCTGTTGAAGCTAAATCATGTTTATCACAAGTATCTGAATCTAAACCATCTGTTTCGCAAGAATATGAAGCCATGAAGCTAAACCACGTGTTTCGCATGAATTTGAAACTAAATGATGGGTTTCGCATGGATTTGAAGCTAACTCTTTTGTTTCGCCTGCATTTGAAGGTAAATCATATATATCACAAGTAATTGAAGCTCAACCGTTTGATTCGCATGGATTTGAAGCTAACCCTTCCACTTCGCATTGATTTGCAGCTAAATCATGTGCTTCGCTTGGTTTTGAAGCTAACTCGATTGTTTCGCATGCAGTTGAAGCTAAACCATGCATAGCACAAGTATTTGAAGGTAAACCATTTGTTTCGCATGGATTTGAAGATATGCCTTCTACTTCGCATTGATTGGAAGCTAAATCATGCGTTTCGCTGTGATTTGTAGCTAACTCGTTTGTTTCGCATGCAGTTGAAGCTAAATCATGTTTATCACATGTATCTGAATCTAAACCATCTGTTTCGCAAGACTATGAAGCTATGAAGCTAAACCATGTGTTTCACATGAATTTGAAACTAAATGGTGTCTTTCGCATGGATTTGAAGCTAACACTTTTGTTTCGCCTGCATTTGAAGGTAAATCGTGTATCTCACAAGTATTTGAAGCTAAACCGTTTGATTCGGATGGATTTGAAATTAAGCCTTCTGCTTCGTACTGATTTGAAGCTAAATCATGTGTTTCGTGTGAGTTTGAAACTAAGCCTTCTACATCGGATTGATTTGAAGCTAAATCGTGTGTTTCGCCTGGATTTGAAGCTAACGGGTCTTTTTCGCCTGTATTTGAAGATAAATCATGTATATCACAAGTATTTGAAGCTAAACCATTTGTTTCGGAAGGATTTGAAGATAAGCCTTCTACTTCGCATTGATTTAAATCTAAATCGTGTGTATGGTATGGATATGAAGCTAACTCTTTTGTTTCGCCTGCATTTGAAGATAAATCATATATATCACAAGTAATTGAAGCTCAACCGTTTGATTCGCATGGATTTGAAGCTAACCCTTCCACTTCGCATTGATTTGCAGCTAAATCATGTGCTTCGCTTGGTTTTGAAGCTAACTCGATTGTTTCGCATGCAGTTGAAGCTAAACCATGCATAGCACAAGTATTTGAAGGTAAACCATTTGTTTCGTATGGATTTGAAGATATGCCTTCTACTTCGCATTGATTGGAAGCTAAATCATGCGTTCCGCTGTGATTTGTAGCTAACTCGATTGTTTCGCATGCAGTTGAAGCTAAATCATGTTTATCAAAAGTATTTGAAGCTATAGCATTTGTTTCGCATGGATTTGAAGCTAAGCCTTCTACTACGCATTGATTTGAATTTAAATCATGTGTTTCTCTTTGATTTGAAGCAAACTTGTTTGTTTCGCATGCAGTTGAAGCTAAATCATGTTTATCACATGTATCTGAATCTAAACCATCTGTTTCGCAAGACTACGAAGCTATGAAGCTAAACCATGTGTTTCGCATGAATTTGATACTAAATGGTGTGTTTCGCATGGATTTGAAGCTAACACTTTTGTTTCGCCTGCATTTGAAGGTAAATCGTGTATCTCACAAGTATTTGAAGCTAAACCGTTTGATTCGGATGGATTTGAAACTAAGCCTTCTACTTCGCATTGATTTGCAGCTAAATCATGTGTTTCGCTTGGTTTTGAAGCTAACTCGTTTGTTTCCCATCAGTTGAAGCTGAATCATGTATATCACAAGTATTTGAAACTAAACCATTTATTTCGCATGAATTTGAAGCAAAGCCTCCTACTTCGCATTAATTTGAAGCTAACTCATTTGTTTCGCATGCTGTTGAAGCTAAATCATGTTTATCACAAGTATCTGAATCTAAACCATCTGTTTCGCAAGAATATGAAGCTAAACCATGTGTTTCGCATGAATTTGAAGCTAAATGATGTGTTTCGCTTGGTTTTGAAGGTAACTCTTTTGTTTCGCCTGCATTTGAAGATAAATCATGTATAGCACAAGTATTTGAAGCTAAACCATTTGTTTCGCATGGTTTCGAATTTAAGCCTTCTACTTCGCATTGATTTGAAGCTAAATCATTTGATTCGCTTGAATTTGAAGCTAACTCGTTTGTTTCGCAATGCAGTTAAAGCTAAATCATGTATATCACAATTGTTTGAAGCTAAACCTATTGTTTCGCATGGTTTCGAAGATTAGCCTTCTACTTCGCATTGATTTGAAGCTAAATCATTTGATTCGCTTGAATTTGACGCTAACTCGTTTGTTTCGCATACAGTTGAAGCTAAATAATGTGTATTACAAGCATTTGAAGCTAAATCATTTGTTTTGCATGGATTTGAAGCTAACTCGTTTGTTTCGCCTGCATTTGAAGCTATATCACTTATATTCGCAAGTATTTGAAGCTAAACCATTCGTTTCGCATGGATTTGAAACTAAGCCTTCCACTTCGCATGAATTTTTACCTAAATCGTGTCTACTACTTCGCATTGATTTGAAGCTAAATCATATGTTTCGCATGGATTTGAAGCTAACTCGTTTTCTTCGCCTGTATTTGAAGATAAATCACGTATATCACAAGTATTTGAAGCTAAACCATTTGTTTCGGATTGATTTGAAGCTAAGCCTTCTACTTCGCATTGATTTGAAGCTAAATCATGTGTTTCGCATGGATTTGAAGCTGTATCACTTATATCGCAATTATCTGTAGATAAATCATTTGTTTCTCATGTGTTTGAAGCTAAGCCTTCTACTTCGCATTGATTCGAAGCTAAATCATGTGAATCGCATGGATTTGAAGCTAACTCGTTTGATTCGCATACAGTTGAAGCTAAATCATGTATGTCACGAGTATTTGAAGCTAAACCATTTGTTTCGCATGGATTTGAAGCTAAGCCCACTACTTCGCATTGATTTGATGCTAAATCATATGTTTCGCATGGATTTGAAACTAACTCGTTTGTTTCGTCTTCATTTGAAGCTGTTTCTTTTATATCGCAAGTATTTGAAGATAAACCATTTGTTTCGGATGGATTTGAAGATAAGCCTTCTACTTCGCATTGATTTAAATCCAAATCGTGTGTATGGCATGGATTTGAAGCTGTATCACTTATATCGCAATTATCTGAAGATAAATCATTTGTTTCTCATGTGTTTGAAGCTAAGCCTTCTACTTCGCATTGATTCGAAGCTAAATCATGTGAATCGCATGGATTTGAAGCTAACTCATTTGTTTCGCATGCTGTTGAAGCTAAATCATGTTTATCACAAGTATCTGAATCTAAACCATCTGTTTCGCAAGAATATGAAGCTAAACCATGTGTTTCGCATGAATTTGAAGCTAAATGATGTGTTTCGCTTGGTTTTGAAGGTAACTCTTTTGTTTCGCCTGCATTTGAAGATAAATCATGTATAGCACAAGTATTTGAAGCTAAACCATTTGTTTCGCATGGATTTGAAGCAAAGTCTTCAACTTCGCATTGATTTGAAGCTAACTCGATTGTTTCGCCTGCATTTGAAGCTATATCACTTACATCGCAATTATCGGAAGATAAATCATTTGTTTCTCATGTATTTGAAGCTAAGTCTTCCACTTCGCTTTGATTTGAACCTAAATAATGTGTTTCGCTTGGATTTGAAGGTAAAGCGTTTGTTTCGCATGCAGCTGAAGCTGAATCATGTATATCACAAGTATTTGAAGCTAAACCATTTGTTTCGTATGAATTTGAAGCTAAGCCTTCTACTTCGATTTGATTTGAAGCTAAATCATGTGTTTCGCTTGGTTTTGAAGCTAACTCGTTTGTTTCGCATGCAGTTGAAGCTAAATCATGCATATCACAAGTATTTGAAGCTAAACCATTTGTTTCGCATGGATTTGAAGATAAGCCTTCTACTTCGCATTGATTTGAAGCTAACTCGATTGTTTCGCCAGCATTTGAAGCTATATCACTTATATCGCAATTATCTGAAGATAAATCATTTGTTTCTAATGTATTTGAAGCTAAGTCTTCCACTTCGCTTTGATTAGAACTTAAATAATTTGTTTCGCTTGGATTTGAAGGTAAAGCGTTTCTTTCGCACGCAGCTGAAGCTGAATCATGTATATCGCAAGTATTTGAAGCTAAACCATTTGTTTCGCATGAATTTGAAGCTAAGCCTTCTACTTCGCTTTGATTTGAAGCTAAATCATATGTTTCGCATGGATTTGGAGCTAACTCGTTTTCTTCGCCTGTATTTGAAGATAAATCATGTATATCACAAGTATTTGAAGCTAAACCATTTGTTTCGGATTGATTTGAAGCTAAGCCTTCTACTTCGCATTGATTTGATGCTAAATCATATGTTTCGCATGGATTTGAAACTAACTCGTTTGTTTTTTCTTCATTTGAAGCTGTTTCATTTATATCGCAAGTGTTTGAAACTAAACCATTTGTTTCGAATGGATTTGAAGATAAGCCTTCTACTTCGCATTGATTTAAATCTAAATCGTGTGTATGGCATGGATTCGAAGCTAACTCGTTTGTTTCGCCTGCATTTGAAGTTAAATCATGTATATCACAAGTATTTGAAGCTAAAACATTCGCTTCGCATGGGTTTGAAGCAAAACTTTCATCTTCGCATTGATTTGAAGATAAATCATGCGTTTCGCTTGGATTTGTAGCTAACACGTTTGTTTCGCATGCAGTTGAAGCTAAAACATGTACATCACAAGTATCTGGATCTAATCCATCCGTTTCGCAAGAATATGAAGCTATGAAGCTAATCCATGTGATTCGCTTGAATGTGAAGCTAAATCATGTGTTTCGCATGGATTTGAAGCTGTATCACTTATATCGCAATTATCTGTAGATAAATCATTTGTTTCTCATGTGTTTGAAGCTAAGCCTTCTACTTCGCATTGATTTGAAGCTAACTCGATTGTTTCGCCTGCATTTGAAGCTATATCACTTATATCGCAATTATCTGAAGATAAATCATTTGTTTCTCATGTATTTGAAGCTAAGTCTTCCACTTCGCTTTGATTTGAACCTAAATAATGTGTTTCGCTTGGATTTGAAGGTAAAGCGTTTGTTTCGCATGCAGCTGAAGCTGAATCATGTATATCACAAGTATTTGAAGCTAAACCATTTGTTTCGCATGAATTTGAAGCTAAGCCTTCTACTTCGCTTTGATTTGAAGCTAAATCATGTGTTTCGCTTGTTTTTGAAGCTAACTCGTTTGTTTCGCATGCAGTTGAAGCTAAATCATGCATATCACAAGTATTTGAAGCTAAACCATTTGTTTCGCATGGATTTGAAGATAAGCCTTCTACTTCGCATTGATTTGAAGCTAACTCGATTGTTTCGCCAGCATTTGAAGCTATATCACTTATATCGCAATTATCTGAAGATAAAGCATTTGCTTCGCATGTATTTGAAGCTAAGCCGTCTATTTCGCATTGATTTGAAGCTAAATCATATGTTTCGCATGGATTTGAAACTAACTCGTTTTTTTCGCCTGTATTTAAAGATAAATCATGTATATCACAAGTATTTGAAGCTAAACCATTCGCTTCGCCCGGATTTGAAGCAAAGCCTTCAACTTCGCATTGATTTGAAGATAAATCATTTGTTTCGCTTGGATTTGAAGCTAACTCGTTTGTTTCGCATGCAGTTGAAGCTAAATCATGTATATCACAAGTATTTGAAGCTAAACCATTTGTTTCGCATGGATTTGAAGATAAGTCTCCTACTTCGCATTAATTTGAAGCTAACTCGACTGATTCGACTGCATTTGAATCTATATCACTTATATCGCAATTATCTGTAGATAAATCATTTGCTTCTCATGTATTTGAAGCTAAGCCGTCTATTTCGCACTGATTTGAAGCTAAATCATATGTTTTGCATGGATTTGAAGCTAACTCGTTTTATTCGCCTGTATTTGAAGATAAATCATGTACATCACAAGTATTTGATGCTAAACCAATCGCTTCGCATGGATTTGAAGCAAAGCCTTCAACTTCGCATTGATATGAAGATAAATCATGTGTTTCGCTTGGATTTGAAGCTAACACGTTTGTTTAGCATGCAGTTGAAGCTAAAACATGTACATCACAAGTATCTGGATCTAATCCACCTGTTTCGCAAGAATATGAAGCTATGAAGCTAATCCATGTGATTCGTATGAATTTGAAGCTAAATCATGTGTTTCGCATGGATTTGAAGCTGTATCACTTATATCGCAATTATCTGAAGATAAATCATTTGTTTCTCACGTATTTGAAGCTAAGCCTTCTACTTCGCATTGATTTGAAGCTAACTCGATTGTTTCGCCCGCATATGAAGCTATATCACTTATATCGCAATTATCTGAAGATAAATCATTTGTTTCTCATGTATTTGAAGATAAGCCTTGTACTTCGCATTGATTTGAAGCTAAATCATGTGTTTCGCATGGATTTGAAGCTAACTCGTTTGTTTCGCATGCAGTTGAAGTTAAATCATATTTATCACAAGTATCTGAGTATAAACCATGTGTTTCGCATGAATATTAAGCTAAACTATGTGTTTCGCATGAATTTGAAGCTAAACCATTTGTTTCGCATGGATTTGAAGATAAGCCTCCTACTTCGCATTAATTTGAAGCTAAGTCGATTGATTCTACTGCATTTGAATCTATATCACTTATATCGCAATTATCTGAAGATATAGCATTTGCTTCTCATGTATTTGAAGCTAAGCCGTCTATTTCACATTGATTTGAAGCTAAATCATATGTTTCGCATGGATTTGAAGCTAACTCGTTTTTTTCGCCTGTATTTGAAGATAAATCATGTATATCACAAGTATTTGAAGCTAAACCATTTGTTTCGAATGAATTTGAAGCTAAGCCTTCTACTTCGCTTTGATTTGAAGCTAAATCATGTGTTTCGCTTGGTTTTGAAGCTAACTCGTTTGTTTCGCATGCAGTTGAAGCTAAATCATGTTTATCACAAGTATCTGAATATAAACCATCTGTGTCGCATGAATATTGAGCTAAACCATGTATTTCGCATGAATTTGAAGCTAAATGAGGTGTTTCGCATGGATATGAAGCTAACTCTTTTGTTTCGCCTGCATTTGAATATAAATCATGTATATCATAAGTATTTAAGGTCAATCGTTTGATTCGCATGAACTTGAAGCTATCCCTTCTACTTCGCTTTGATTTGCAGCTAAATCATGTGTTTCGCTTGGTGTTGAAGCTAACTCGATTGTTTCGAATGCAGTTGAAGCTAAATCATGTATATCACAAGTATTTGAAGCTAAACCATTTGTTTCGCATGGATTTGAAGATAAGTCTCCTACTTCGCATTAATTTGAAGCTAACTCGATTGATTCGACTGCATTTGAATCTATATCACTTATATCGCAATTATCTGTAGATAAATCATTTGCTTCTCATGTATTTGAAGCTAAGCCGTCTATTTCGCACTGATTTGAAGCTAAATCATATGTTTTGCATGGATTTGAAGCTAACTCGTTTTATTCGCCTGTATTTGAAGATAAATCATGTAAATCACAAGTATTTGATGCTAAACCATTCGCTTCGCATGGATTTGAAGCAAAGCCTTCAACTTCGCATTGATATGAAGATAAATCATGTGTTTCGCTTGGATTTGAAGCTAACTCGTTTGTTTAGCATGCAGTTGAAGCTAAAACATGTACATCACAAGTATCTGGATCTAATCCACCTGTTTCGCAAGAATATGAAGCTATGAAGCTAATCCATGTGATTCGTATGAATTTGAAGCTAAATCATGTCTTTCGCATGGATTTGAAGCTGTATCACTTATATCGCAATTATCTGAAGATAAATCATTTGTTTCTCACGTATTTGAAGCTAAGCCTTCTACTTCGCATTGATTTGAAGCTAACTCGATTGTTTCGCCCGCATATGAAGCTATATCACTTATATCGCAATTATCTGAAGATAAATCATTTGTTTCTCATGTATTTGAAGATAAGCCTTGTACTTCGCATTGATTTGAAGCTAAATCATGTGTTTCGCATGGATTTGAAGCTAACTCGTTTGTTTCGCATGCAGTTGAAGCTAAATCATATTTATCACAAGTATCTGAGTATAAACCATGTGTTTCGCATGAATATTAAGCTAAACTATGTGTTTCGCATGAATTTGAAGCTAAACCATTTGTTTCGCATGGATTTGAAGATAAGCCTCCTACTTCGCATTAATTTGAAGCTAAGTCGATTGATTCTACTGCATTTGAATCTACATCACTTATATCGCAATTATCTGAAGATATAGCATTTGCTTCTCATGTATTTGAAGCTAAGCCGTCTATTTCACATTGATTTGAAGCTAAATCATATGTTTCGCATGGATTTGAAGCTAACTCGTTTTTTTCGCCTGTATTTGAAAATAAATCATGTATATCACAAGTATTTGAAGCTAAACCATTTGTTTCGAATGAATTTGAAGCTAAGCCTTCTACTTCGCTTTGATTTGAAGCTAAATCATGTGTTTCGCTTGGTTTTGAAGCTAACTCGTTTGTTTCGCATGCAGTTGAACCTAAATCATGTTTATCACAAGTATCTGAATATAAACCATATGTGTCGCATGAATATTGAGCTAAACCATGTATTTCGCATGAATTTGAAGCTAAATGAGGTGTTTCGCATGGACATGAGGCTAACTCTTTTGTTTCGCCTGCATTTGAATATAAATCATGTATATCATAAGTATTTAAGGTCAATCGTTTGATTCGCATGAACTTGAAGCTATCCCTTCTACTTCGCATTGATTTGCAGCTAAATCATGTGTTTCGCTTGGTGTTGAAGCTAACTCGATTGTTTCGAATGCAGTTGAAGCTAAATCATGTATAGCACAAGTATTTGAAGGTAAACTGTTTGTTTCACATGGATTTGAAGATATGCCTTCTACTTCGCATTGATTTGAAGCTAAATCATGTGTTTCGCTGTGATTTGAAGCTAACTCGTTTGTTTCGCATGCAGTTGAAGCTAAATCATGTTTATCAAAAGTATTAGAAGCTAAACCATTTGTTTCGTCATGGATTTGAAGATAAGTCTCCTACTTCGCATTAATTTGAAGCTAACTCGATTGATTCGTCTGCATTTGAATCTATATCACTTATATCGCAATTATCTGTAGATAAATCATTTGCTTCTCATGTATTTGAAGCTAAGCCGTCTATTTCGCACTGATTTGAAGCTAAATCATATGTTTTGCATGGATTTGAAGCTAACTCGTTTTATTCGCCTGTATTTGAAGATAAATCATGTACATCACAAGTGTTTGGAGCTAAACCATTCGCTTCGCATGGATTTGAAGCAAAGCCTTCAACTTCGCTTTGACATGAAGATAAATCATGTGTTTCGCTTGGATTTGAAGCTAACACGTTTGTTTAGCATGCAGTTGAAGCTAAAACATGTACATCATAAGTATCTGGATCTAATCCACCTGTTTCGCAAGAATATGAAGCTATGAAGCTAATCCATGTGATTCGTATGAATTTGAAGCTAAATCATGTGTTTCGCATGGATTTGAAGCTGTATCACTTATATCGCAATTATCTGAAGATAAATCATTTGTTTCTCACGTATTTGAAGCTAAGCCTTCTACTTCGCATTGATTTGAAGCTAACTCGATTGTTTCGCCCGCATATGAAGCTATATCACTTATACCGCAATTATCTGAAGATAAATCATTTGTTTTTCATGTATTTGAAGATAAGCCTTGTACTTCGCATTGATTTGAAGCTAAATCATGTGTTTCGCATGGATTTGAAGCTAACTCGTTTGTTTCGCATGCAGTTGAAGCTAAATCATATTTATCACAAGTATCTGAGTATAAACCATGTGTTTCGCATGAATATTAAGCTAAACTATGTGTTTCGCATGAATTTGAAGCTAAACCATTTGTTTCGCATGGATTTGAAGATAAGCCTCCTACTTCGCATTAATTTGAAGCTAACTCGATTCATTGTACTGCATTTGAATCTATATCACTTATATCGCAATTATCTGAAGATAAAGCATTTGCTTCGCATGTATTTGAAGCTAAGCCGTCTATTTCGCATTGATTTGAAGCTAAATCATATGTTTCGCATGGATTTGAAGCTAACTCGTTTTTTTCGCCTGTATTTAAAGATAAATCATGTATATCACAAGTATTTGAAGCTAAACCATTCGCTTCGCACGGATTTGAAGCAAAGCCTTCAACTTCGCATTGATTTGAAGCTAAATCATGTGTTTCGCTTGGATTTGAAGCTAACTCGTTTGTTTCGCATGCAGTTGAAGCTAAAACATGTACATCACAAGTATCTGAATCGAATCCATCTGTTTCGCAAGAATATGAAGCTATGAAGCTAATCCATGTGATTCGCATGAATTTGAAACTAAATCATATGAATCGCATGGATTTGAAGCTAACTCGTTTGTTTCGCATGCAGTTGAAGCTAAATCATGTAAATCACAAGTATTTGAAGGTAAACCATTCGCTTCGCATGGATTTGAAGCAAAGCCTTCAACTTCGCCTTCATTTGAAGATAAATCATGTGTTTCGCTTGGATTTGCAGCTAACACGTTTGTTTCGCATGCAGTTGAAGCTAAAACATGTACATCACAAGTATCTGAATCGAATCCAACTGTTTCGCAAGAATATGAAGCTATGAAGCTAATCCATGTGATTCGCATGAATTTGAAACTAACTCATGTGTTTCGCATGGATTTGAAGCTGTATCACTTATATCGCAATTATGTGAAGATAAATCATTTGTTTCTCATGCGTTTGAAGCTAAGCCTTCTACTTCGCATTGATTCGAAGCTAAATCATGTGAATCGCGTGGATTTGAAGCTAACTCGTTTGTTTCGCATGCAGTTGAAGCTAAATCATGTATATCACAAGTATTTGAAGCTAAACTATTTGTTTCGCATGGATTTGAAGCAATGCCTTCAGCTTCGCATTGATTTGAAGCTAAATCATGTGTAGCGCATGGATTTGAAGCTGACTCGTTTGTTTCGCATGCAGTTGAAGCTAAATCATGTATATCGCAAGTATTTGAAGCTAAACCAATCGCTTCGCATGGATTTGAAGCAAAGCCTTCAACTTCGCCGTCATTTGAAGATAAATCATGTGTTTCGCATGGATATGAAGCTAACTCTTTTGTTTCGCCTGCATTTGAAGATAAATCATGTATATCACAAGTATTTGAATCTAAATCATTTGTTTCGCATTGATTTGAAGATAAGCTTTCTACTTCGCATTGATTTGAAGCTAACTCTATTGTTTCGCCTGCATTTGCAGCTTTATCACATATATCGCAATTATCTGACGATAAATCATATGTTTCTCATGTATTTGAACATAAGCCTTGTACTTCGCATTCATTTGAATCTAAATCATGTGTTTCGCATGGATTTGAAGCTAACTCGTTTGTTTCGCCTGCATTTGAAGCTAAATCATGTATATCACAAGTATTTGAATCTAAACCATTTGTTTCGCATTGATTTGAAGATAAGCTTCCTACTTCGCATTCATTTGATGCTAAATCATATGTTTCGCATGGATTTGAAACTAACTCGTTTGTTTCGTCTTCATTTGAAGCTGTTTTATTTATATCGCAAGTATTTGAAGCTAAACCATTTGTTTCGGATGGATTTGAAGATAAGCCTTCTACTTCGCATTGATTTAAATCTAAATCGTGTGTATGATATGGATTTGAAACTAACTCGTTTGTTTCGCCTGCATTTGAAGATAAATCATGTATATCACAAGTATTTGAAGCTAAACCGTTTGATTCGCACGGATTTGAAGCTAAGCGTTTTACTTCGCATTGATTTGCAGCTAAATCATGTGTTTCGCTTGGTTTTGAAGCTAACTCGTTTGTTTCGCTTGCAGTTGAAGCTAAATCATGTATAGCACAAGTATTTGAAGGTAAACCATTCGCTTCGCATGGATTTGAAGCAAAGCCTTCAACTTCGCCTTCATTTGAAGATAAATCATGTGTTTCGCTTGGATTTGCAGCTAACACGTTTGTTTCGCATGCAGTTGAAGCTAAAACATGTACATCACAAGTATCTGAATCGAATCCAACTGTTTCGCAAGAATATGAAGCTATGAAGCTAATCCATGTGATTCGCATGAATTTGAAACTAACTCATGTGTTTCGCATGGATTTGAAGCTGTATCACTTATATCGCAATTATGTGAAGATAAATCATTTGTTTCTCATGCGTTTGAAGCTAAGCCTTCTACTTCGCATTGATTCGAAGCTAAATCATGTGAATCGCGTGGATTTGAAGCTAACTCGTTTGTTTCGCATGCAGTTGAAGCTAAATCATGTATATCACAAGTATTTGAAGCTAAACTATTTGTTTCGCATGGATTTGAAGCAAAGCCTTCAGCTTCGCATTGATTTGAAGCTAAATCATGTGTAGCGCATGGATTTGAAGCTGACTCGTTTGTTTCGCATGCAGTTGAAGCTAAATCATGTATATCACAAGTATTTGAAGCTAAACCAATCGCTTCGCATGGATTTGAAGCAAAGCCTTCAACTTCGCCTTCATTTGAAGATAAATCATGTGTTTCGCTTGGATTGGCAGCTAACGCGTTTGTTTCGCATCCAGTTGAAGCTAAAACATGTACATCACAAGTATCTGAATCGAATCCATCTGTTTCGCAAGAATATGAAGCTATGAAGCTAATCCATGTGATGCGCATGAATTTGAAACTAAATCATGTGAATCGCATGGATTTGAAGCTAACTCGTTTGTTTCGCATGCAGTTGAAGCTAAATCATGTATATCACAAGTATTTGAAGCTAAACTATTTGTTTCGCATGAATTTGAAGCTAAGCCTTCTACTTCGCATTGATTTGAAGCTAAGTCATGTGTTTCTAATGGATTTGAAGCTAACTCGTTTGTTTCACAATGCAGTTGATGCTAAATCATGTATAAAACAAGTATTTGAAGCTAAACCATTTATTTCGCATGTATTTGAAGCTAAGACTTCTACTTTGCATGAAATTGAAGCTATGTCATGTGTTTCGCTTGGATTTGAAACTAACTCGTTTGTTTCGTCTTCATTTGAAGCTGTTTCATTTATATCGCAAGTATTTGATGCTAAACCATTTGTTTCGGATGTATTTGAAGATAAGTCTCCTACTTCGCATTCATTTAAATCTAAATCGTGTGTATGGCATGGATTTGAAGCTAACACGTTTGTTTCGCATGCATTTGAAGCTAAATCATGTATATCACAAGTATTTGAAGCTAAGCCATTTGTTTCGGATTGATTTGAAGCTAAGCCTTCTACTTCGCATTGATTTGATGCTAAATCATATGTTTCGCATGGATTTGAAACTAACTCGTTTGTTTCGTCTTCATTTGAAGCTGTTTCATTTATATCGCAAGTATTTGATGGTAAACCATTTGTTTCGGATGGATTTGAAGATAAGTCTTCTACTTCGCATTCATTTAAATCTAAATCGTGTGTATGGCATGGATTTGAAGCTATCTCGTTTGTTTCGCAAGCATTTGAAGCTAAATCATGTATATCACAAGTATTTGAAGCTAAGCCATTTGTTTCGGATTGATTTGAAGCTAAGCCTTCTAATTCGCATTGATTTGAATCTAAATCACGTGTTTCGCTTGGTTTTGACGCTAACTCGTTTCTTTCGTTTGCAGTTGAAGCTAAATCATGTTTATCACAAGTATTTGAAGCTAAACTATTTGTTTCGCATGGATTTGAAGCAAAGCCTTCAGCTTCGCATTGATTTGAAGCTAAATCATGTGTAGCGCATGGATTTGAAGCTGACTCGTTTGTTTCGCATGCAGTTGAAGCTAAATCATGTATATCACAAGTATTTGAAGCTAAACCAATCGCTTCGCATGGATTTGAAGCAAAGCCTTCAACTTCGCCTTCATTTGAAGATAAATCATGTGTTTCGCTTGGATTGGCAGCTAACACGTTTGTTTCGCATCCAGTTGAAGCTAAAACATGTACATCACAAGTATCTGAATCGAATCCATCTGTTTCGCAAGAATATGAAGCTATGAAGCTAATCCATGTGATTCGCATGAATTTGAAACTAAATCATGTGAATTGCATGGATTTGAAGCTAACTCGTTTGTTTCGCATGCAGTTGAAGCTAAATCATGTATATCACAAGTATATGAAGCTAAACTATTTGTTTCGCATGAATTTGAAGCTAAGCCTTCTACTTCGCATTGATTTGAAGCTAAGTCATGTGTTTCTAATGGATTTGAAGCTAACTCGTTTGTTTCACAATGCAGTTGATGCTAAATCATGTATAAAACAAGTATTTGAAGCTAAACCATTTATTTCGCATGTATTTGAAGCTAAGACTTCTACTTTGCATGAAATTGAAGCTATGTCATGTGTTTCGCTTGGATTTGAAACTAACTCGTTTGTTTCGTCTTCATTTGAAGCTGTTTCATTTATATCGCAAGTATTTGATGCTAAACCATTTGTTTCGGATGTATTTGAAGATAAGTCTCCTACTTCGCATTCATTTAAATCTAAATCGTGTGTATGGCATGGATTTGAAGCTAACACGTTTGTTTCGCATGCATTTGAAGCTAAATCATGTATATCACAAGTATTTGAAGCTAAGCCATTTGTTTCGGATTGATTTGAAGCTAAGCCTTCTACTTCGCATTGATTTGATGCTAAATCATATGTTTCGCATGGATTTGAAACTAACTCGTTTGTTTCGTCTTCATTTGAAGCTGTTTCATTTATATCGCAAGTATTTGATGGTAAACCATTTGTTTCGGATGGATTTGAAGATAAGTCTTCTACTTCGCATTCATTTAAATCTAAATCGTGTGTATGGCATGGATTTGAAGCTATCTCGTTTGTTTCGCAAGCATTTGAAGCTAAATCATGTATATCACAAGTATTTGAAGCTAAGCCATTTGTTTCGGATTGATTTGAAGCTAAGCCTTCTAATTCGCATTGATTTGAATCTAAATCACGTGTTTCGCTTGGTTTTGACGCTAACTCGTTTCTTTCGTTTGCAGTTGAAGCTAAATCATGTTTATCACAAGTATCTGAATATAAACCATCTGTGTCGCATGACTATTGAGCTAAACCATGTGTTTCGCATGAATTTGAAGCTAAATGATGTGTTTCGCATGGATATGAAGCTAACTCTTTTGTTTCGCCTGCATTTGAAGATAAATCATGTATATCACAAGTATTTGAATCTAAATCATTTGTTTCGCATTGATTTGAAGATAAGCTTTCTACTTCGCATTGATTTGAAGCTAACTCGATTGTTTCGCCTGCATTTGCAGCTTTATCACATATATCGCAATTATCTGATGATAAATCATATGTTTCTCATGTATTTGAACATAAGCCTTGTACTTCGCATTCATTTGAATCTAAATCATGTGTTTCGCATGGATTTGAAGCTAACTCGTTTGTTTCGCCTGCATTTGAAGCTAAATCATGTATATCACAAGTATTTGAATCTAAACCATTTGTTTCGCATTGATTTGAAGATAAGCTTCCTACTTCGCATTCATTTGATGCTAAATCATATGTTTCGCATGGATTTGAAACTAACTCGTTTGTTTCGTCTTCATTTGAAGCTGTTTTATTTATATCGCAAGTATTTGAAGCTAAACCATTTGTTTCGGATGGATTTGAAGATAAGCCTTCTACTTCGCATTGATTTAAATCTAAATCGTGTGTATGATATGGATTTGAAACTAACTCGTTTGTTTCGCCTGCATTTGAAGATAAATCATGTATATCACAAGTATTTGAAGCTAAACCGTTTGATTCGCACGGATTTGAAGCTAAGCGTTTTACTTCGCATTGATTTGCAGCTAAATCATGTGTTTCGCTTGGTTTTGAAGCTAACTCGTTTGTTTCGCTTGCAGTTGAAGCTAAATCATGTATAGCACAAGTATTTGAAGGTAAACCATTTGTTTCGCATGGATTTGAAGATAAGCCTTCTACTTCGCATTGATTTGAAGCTAAGTCATGTGTATCGCTTGAATTTGAAGCTAACTCGTTTGTTTCGCATGCATTTGAAGCTAAATTGTGTATATCACAAGTATTTTAAGCTAAACCATTTGATTCGCATGGATTTGACATTAAGCCTTCTACTTCGTACTGATTTGAAGCCAAATCATGTGCTTCGTTTGAATTTGAAACTAAGCCTTCTACTTCGCATGGATTTGAAGCTAAATCGTGTGTTTCGCATGAATTTGAAGCTAATTCATGTATATCACAAGTATTCGAAACTGAACCATATGTTTTGCGTGAATATTAAGCTAAACCATGTGTTTCCAACGCATTTGAAGCTGAATTATGTGTTTCGCTTGCATTTGAAGCTAATTCGTTTGTTTCGCATGCAGTTGAAGCTAAATCATGTAAATCACAAGTATTTGAAGCTAAACCTTTTGTTTCGGATTGATTTGAAGCTAAGCCTTCTACTTCGCATTCATTTGATGCTAAATCATATGTTTCGCATGGATTTGAAACTAACTCGTTTGTTTCGTCTTCATTTGAAGCTGTTTTATTTATATCGCAAGTATTTGAAGCTAAACCATTTGTTTCGGATGGATTTGAAGATAAGCCTTCTACTTCGCATTGATTTAAATCTAAATCGTGTGTATGGTATGGATTTGAAACTAACTCGTTTGTTTCGTCTTCATTTGAAGCTGTTTTATTTATATCGCAAGTATTTGAAGCTAAACCATTTGTTTCGGATGGATTTGAAGATAAGCCTTCTACTTCGCATTGATTTAAATCTAAATCGTGTGTATGATATGGATTTGAAACTAACTCGTTTGTTTCGCCTGCATTTGAAGCTATATCACATATATCGCAAGAATTTGAATCTAAATCAATTGTGTCGTATGTATTTGAAGCTAAGCCTTCTACTTCGCATTGATTTGAAGCTAACTCGATTGATTCGACTGCATTTGAATCTATATCACTTATATCGCAATTATCTGAAGATAAATCATTTGTTTCCCATGTATTTGAAGCTAAGCCTTCCACTTCGCATTGATTTGATCCTAAATAATGTGTTTCGCTTGGATTTGAAGGTAAAGTGTTTGTTTCGCATGCAGTTGAAGCTAAATCATGTATATCACAAGTATTTGAAGCTAGACCATTTGTTTCTCATGTATTTGAAGCTAAGCCTTCCACTTCGCATTGATTTGTAGCTAACTCGATTGTTTCGCCTGCATATGAAGCTATATCACTTGTATCGCAATTATCTGAAGATAAATCATTTGTTTCTCATGTATTTGAAGATAAGCCTTGTACTTCGCATTGATTTGAAGCTAAATCTTGTGTTTCGCATGGATTTGAAACTAACTCGCTTGCTTCGCCTGCATTTGAAGCTGAATCATGTATATCACAAGTATTTGAAGCTAAACTATTTGTTTCGCGTGAATTTGAAGCTAAGCCTTCTACTTCGCTTTGATTTATAACTAAATCATGTGATTCGCTTGGTTTTAAAGCTAACTCGTTTGTTTCGCATGCGGTTGAAGCTAAATCATGTATATCACAAGTATTTGAAGCTAAACCATTTGTTTCGAATTGATTTGAAGCTAAGCCTTCTACTTCGCATTGATTTGATGCTAAATCATATGTTTCGCATTGATTTAAATCTAAATCGTGTGTATGGCATGGATATGAAGCTAACTCTTTTCTTTCGCCTGCATTTGAAGATAAATCATGTATATCACAAGTAATTGAAGCTCAACCGTTTGATTCGCATGCATTTGAAGCTAACCCTTCCACTCCGCATTGATTTGCAGCTAAATCATGTGCTTCGCTTGGTTTTAAAGCTAACTCGTTTGTTTCGCATGCGGTTGAAGCTAAATCATGTATATCACAAGTATTTGTAGCTAAACCATTTATTTCGCATGGATTTGAAGATAAGCCTTCTACTCGCATTGATTTGAAGCTAACTCGATTGTTTCACCTGCATTTGAAGCTACATCACTTATATCGCAATTATCTGAAGATAAATTATTTGTTTCTCATGTATTTGAAGCTAAGCCTTCAAGTTCGCATTGACTTGAAGCTGAATCATGTGTTTCGCATGGATTTCAAGATAACTCCTTCGTTTCGCATGAAGTTGAACATAAATCATGTATATCACAAGTATTTGATGCTAAACCATTTGTTTCGCATTGATATGAAGCTAAGGCTTATACTTCGCATTGTTTTGATGTTAAATCATGTGTTTCCCTTGGGTGTGAAGCAAAATCGATTGTTTCGCATGCAGCTGAAGCTAAATCACGTATATCACAAGTATTTGAAGTTAACAGTTTGATTCGCATGGATTTGAAGCTAAGCCTTCTACTTCGCATTGATTTGCAGCTAAATCATGTGTTTCGCTGTGATTTGTAGCTAACTCGTTTGTTTCGCATGCAGTTGATGCTAAATCATGTTTATCAAAAGTATTTGAAGCTATAGCATTTGTTTCGCTTGGATTTCAAGCTAAGCCTTCTACTTCGCATTGATTTGAACTTAAATCATGTGTTTCTCTTTGATTTGAAGCAAACTTGTTTGTTTCGCATGCAGTTGAAGCTAAATCATGTTTATCACATGTATCTGAATCTAAACCATCTGTTTCGCAAGACTATGAAGCTATGAAGCTAAACCATGTGTTTCGCATGAATTTGAAACTAAATGGTGTGTTTCGCATGGATTTGAAGCTAACTCTTTTGTTTCGCCTGCATTTCAAGGTAAATCGTGTATATCACAAGTATTTGAAGCTAAACCGTTTGATTCGCATGGATTTGAAGCTAAGCCTTCTACTTCGCATTGATTTGCAGCTAAATCATGTGTTTCGCTTGGTTTTGAAGCTAACTCGTTTGTTTCCCATCAGTTGAAGGTGAATCATGTATATCACAAGTATTTGAAGCTAAATCATTTCTTTCGCATGAATTTGAAGCAAAGCCTCCTACTTCGCATTAATTTGAAGCTAACTCGATTGATTCGACTGCATTTGAATCTATATCACTTATATCGCATTTATCTGAAGATAAACCATTTGCTTCTCATGTATTCGCAGCTAACCCGTCTATTTCGCATTGACTTGAAGCTAAATCATGTGTTTCGCATGGATTTGAAGCTAACTCGTTTGTTTCACCTGCATTTGAAGCTGAATCATGTATATCATAAGAATTTGAAGCTAAACCATTTGTCTCGCATGAATTTGAAGCTAAGCGTTCTACTTCGCATTGATTTGAATCTAAATCATGTGTTTCGCTTGGTTTTGAAGCTAACTCGTTTGTTTCGCATGCAGTTGAAGCTGAATCATTTATATCACAAGTATTTGAAGCTAAACCATTTCTTTCGCATGAATGTGAAGATAAGCCTCCTACTTCGCATTAATTTGAAGCTAACTCGATTGATTCGACTGCATTTGAATCTATATCAATTATATCGCAATTATCTGAAGATAAATCATTTCCTTCTCATATATTTGAAGCTAAGCCGTCTATTTCGCATTTATTTGAAGCTAAATCATATGTCTAGCATGGATTTGAAGCTAACTCGTTTTTTTCGCCTGTATTTGAAGATAAATCATGTGTATCACAAGTATTTGAAGCTAAACCATTCGCTTCGCATGGATTTGAAGCAAAGCCTTCAACTCCGCATTGATTTGAAGATAAATCATGTGTTTCGCTTGGATTTGAAGCTAACACTTTTGTTTTGCCTGCATTTGAAGATAAGTCATGTATAGCACAAGTATTTGAAGCTAAACCATTTATATCGCATGGATTTGAAGATAAGCCTTCTACTTCGCATTGAATTGAAGCTAACTCGATTGTTTCACCTGCATTTGAAGCTACATCACTTATATCGCAATTATCTGAAGATAAATCATTTGTTTCTCATGTATTTGAAGCTAAGCCTTCTACTTCGCTTTGATTTGAAGCTAAGTCATGTGTAGAGCATGGATTTGAAGCTAACTCGTTTGTTTCGCATGCAGTTGAAGCTAAATCATTTATATCACAAGTATTTGAAGCTAAACCATTTATTTCGTATGGATTTGAAGATAAGGCTTCTACTTCGCACTGATTTGAAGCTAACTCGATTGTTTCACCTGCATTTGAAGCTACATCACTTATATCGCAATTATCTGAAGATAAATCATTTGTTTCTCATGTATTTGAAGCTAAGCCTACTACTTCGCATTGATTTGAAGCTAACTCGATTGATTCGACTGCATTTGAATCTATATCACTTATATCGCAATTATCTGAAGATAAATCATTTGCTTCTCATGTATTTGAAGATAAGCCTCCTACTTCGCATTGATTTGATGCCAAATCGTGTGTTTCGCAAGGATTTCAAGACAACTCGTTTCTTTCGCATGCAGATGAAGCTAAATCATGTATATCACAAGTATTTGAAGCTAAATAATTTGTTTCGCATGGATTTAAAGCTATGCCTTCAAGTTCGCATTGATTTGAAGCTAAATCATGAGTTTCGCATGGATTTGAAGCTAACTCGTTTGTTTCGCATGGATATGAAGCTAACTCATTTGTTTCGCATGCAGTTGAATCAAAATCATGTATATCACAAGTATTTGAAGCTAAATCATTTGTGTCGCATGGATTCGAAAATTGGCCTTCTATTTCGCATTGATTTGAAACTAAATCATGTGTTTCTCATGGATTTAAAGCTAACACGTTTGTTTCGCATGCAGTTGAAGCTTAATCATGTATATCACAAGTATTTGAAGCTAAACCATTTGTTTCGCATTGGTTTTGATGCTAAGCCTTCTACTTCTCATTGATTTGAAGCTATATCAAGTGTTTCGTTTGCATTTGAAGCTAATTCGATTGTTTCGCATGCAGTTGAAGCTAAATCATGTAAATCACAATTATTTCAAGATAAACCATTTGTTTCGCATTGGTTTTGATGCTAAGCCTTCTACTTCTCATTGATTTGAAGCTATATCAAGTGTTTCGTTTGCATTTGAAGCTAATTCGATTGTTTCGCATGCAGTTGAAGCTAAATCATGTAAATCACAATTATTTCAAGATAAACCATTCGCTTCGCATGGATTTCAAGCAAAGCCTTCAACTTCGCCTTCATTTGAAGATAAATCATGTGTTTCGCTTGGATTTGAAGCTAACTCGTTTGTTTCGCATGCAGTTGAAGCTAAATCATGTTTGTCAAAAGTATTTTAAGCTAAACCATTTGTTTCTCATGTATTTGAAGCTAAGCCTTCCACTTCGCATTTATTTGAAGCTAACTCGATTGTTTCGCCTGCATATGAATCTATATCACTTATATCGCAATTATCTGAAGATAAATCATTTGTTTCTCATGTATTTGAAGATAAGCCTTGTACTTCGCATTGATTTGAAGCTAAGTCTTCTAATTCGCATTGATTTGAAGCTAAGTCTTCTACTTCGCATTGATTTGAAGGTAAATCATGTGTTTCGCTTGGATTTGAAGCTAACTCGTTTGTTTCGTTTGCAGTTGAAGCTAAATCATGTTTATCACAACTATCTGAATATAAACCTTCTGTGTCGCATGACTATTGAGCTAAACCACGTGCTTCGCATGAATTTGAGCTAAATGATGTGTTTCGCATGGATATGAAGCTAACTCTTTTGTTTCGCCTGCATTTGAAGATAAATCATGTATATCACAAGTACTTGAAGCTCAACCGTTTGATTCGCATGGATTTGAAGCTAAGCCTTCTACTTCGCATTGATTTGCAGCTAAATCATCTGTTACGCTTGGTTTTCAAGCTAACTCGTTTTCTTCGAGTGTATTTGAAGATAAATCATGTATATCACAAGTATTTGAAGCTAAACCATTCGCTTCGAATGGATTTGAAGCAAAGACTTCAACTTCGCATTGATTTGAAGCTAAATCATGTGTATCGCTGTGATTTGTAGCTAACTCGTTTGTTTCGCATGCAGTTGAAGTTAAATTATGTTTATCAAAAGTATTTGAAGCTGTAGCATTTGTTTCGCATGGATTTGAAGCTAAGCCTACAACTTCGCATTGATTTGAAGTTAAATCATGTGTTTCTCTTTGATTTGAAGCTAACTCTTTTGTTTCGCCTGCATTTGAAGATAAATCATGCATATCACAAGTATTTGAAGCTGAACCGTTTGATTCGCATGGATTTGAAGCTAAATCATGTATATCACAAGTATTTGAAGTTAAAAACATTTGTTTCGCTTGGTCTTGAAGCTAATTCTTCTACTTCGCATTGATTTGAAGCTAAATCATATGTTTCTCTTGGATTTGAAGCTAACTCGTTTGTTTCTCGTGCAGTTGAAGATGAATCATGTATATCACAAGTATTTGAAGCTAAACCATTTGATTCGCATGGATTTGGAGCTGAGCCTTCCACTTCGCATTGATTTGAAGCTAAATCATGTGTTTCGCAAGGATTTGCAGCTAATCGTTTGTATCGCATGCAGTTGAAGCTAAATCATTTATATCACAAGTATTTGAAGCTAAACCATTTATTTCGCATGGATTTGAAGATAAGCCTTCTACTTCGCACTGATTTGAAGCTAACTCGATTGTTTCACCTGCATTTGAAGCTACATCACTTATATCGCAATTATCTGAAGATAAATCATTTGTTTCTCATGTATTTGAAGCTAAGCCTTCTACTTCGCTTTGATTTGAAGATAAACCACGTGATTCGCATGGACTTGAATCTAACTCGTTTGTAGCGCGTGCATTTGAAGCTATATCACTTACGTCGCAATTATCTGACGTTAAATCACTTGTTTCTCATGTATTTGAAGCTAAGCCTACTACTTCGCATTGATTTGAAGCTAACTCGATTGATTCGACTGCATTTGAATTATATCACTTATATCGCAATTATCTGAAGATAAATCATTTGCTTCTCATGTATTTGAAGATAAGCCTCCTACTTCGCATTGATTTGATGCCAAATCGTGTGTTTCGCAAGGATTTCAAGACAACTCGTTTCTTTCGCATGCAGATGAAGCTAAATCATGTATATCACAAGTATTTGAAGCTAAACAATTTGTTTCGCATGGATTTAAAGCTACGCCTTCAAGTTCGCATTGATTTGAAGCTAAATCATGAGTTTCGCATGGATTTGAAGCTAACTCGTTTGTTTCGCATGGATATGAAGCTAACTCATTTGTTTCGCATGCAGTTGAATCAAAATCATGTATATCACAAGTATTTGAAGCTAAATCATTTGTGTCGCATGGATTCGAAAATCAGCCTTCCATTTCTCATTGATTTGAAGCTAAATCAAGTGTTTCTCTTGGATTTGAAGTTACCTCGTTAGTTTCGCATGCTGTTGAAGCTAAATCATGTAAATCACAATTATTTCAAGATAAACCATTCGCTTCGCATGGATTTCAAGCAAAGCCTTCAACTTCGCCTTCATTTGAAGATAAATCATGTGTTTCGCTTGGATTTGAAGCTAACTCGTTTGTTTCGCATGCAGTTGAAGCTAAATCATGTTTGTCAAAAGTATTTTAAGCTAAACCATTTGTTTCTCATGTATTTGAAGCTAAGCCTTCCACTTCGCATTTATTTGAAGCTAACTCGATTGTTTCGCCTGCATATGAATCTATATCACTTATATCGCAATTATCTAAGATAAATCATTTGTTTCTCATGTATTTGAAGATAAGCCTTGTACTTCGCATTGATTTGAAGCTAAGTCTTCTAATTCGCATTGATTTGAAGCTAAGCCTTCCAACTTCGCATTAATTTGGAGCTAAATCATGTGTTTCGCTTGGATTTGAAGCTAACTCGTTTGTTTCGTTTGCAGTTGAAGCTAAATCATGTTTATCACAACTATCTGAATATAAACCTTCTGTGTCGCATGACTATTGAGCTAAACCACGTGCTTCGCATGAATTTGAGCTAAATGATGTGTTTCGCATGGATATGAAGCTAACTCTTTTGTTTCGCCTGCATTTGAAGATAAATCATGTATATCACAAGTACTTGAAGCTCAACCGTTTGATTCGCATGGATTTGAAGCTAAGCCTTCTACTTCGCATTGATTTGCAGCTAAATCATCTGTTACGCTTGGTTTTCAAGCTAACTCGTTTTCTTCGAGTGTATTTGAAGATAAATCATGTATATCACAAGTATTTGAAGCTAAACCATTCGCTTCGAATGGATTTGAAGCAAAGACTTCAACTTCGCATTGATTTGAAGCTAAATCATGTGTATCGCTGTGATTTGTAGCTAACTCGTTTGTTTCGCATGCAGTTGAAGTTAAATTATGTTTATCAAAAGTATTTGAAGCTGTAGCATTTGTTTCGCATGGATTTGAAGCTAAGCCTACAACTTCGCATTGATTTGAAGTTAAATCATGTGTTTCTCTTTGATTTGAAGCTAACTCTTTTGTTTCGCCTGCATTTGAAGATAAATCATGCATATCACAAGTATTTGAAGCTGAACCGTTTGATTCGCATGGATTTGAAGCTAAATCATGTATATCACAAGTATTTGAAGTTAAAAACATTTGTTTCGCTTGGTCTTGAAGCTAATTCTTCTACTTCGCATTGATTTGAAGCTAAATCATATGTTTCTCTTGGATTTGAAGCTAACTCGTTTGTTTCTCGTGCAGTTGAAGATGAATCATGTATATCACAAGTATTTGAAGCTAAACCATTTGATTCGCATGGATTTGGAGCTGAGCCTTCCACTTCGCATTGATTTGAAGCTAAATCATGTGTTTCGCAAGGATTTGCAGCTAATCGTTTGTATCGCATGCAGTTGAAGCTAAATCATTTATATCACAAGTATTGAAGCTAAACCATTTATTTCGCATGGATTTGAAGATAAGCCTTCTACTTCGCACTGATTTGAAGCTAACTCGATTGTTTCACCTGCATTTGAAGCTACATCACTTATATCGCAATTATCTGAAGATAAATCATTTGTTTCTCATGTATTTGAAGCTAAGCCTTCTACTTCGCTTTGATTTGAAGATAAACCACGTGATTCGCATGGACTTGAATCTAACTCGTTTGTAGCGCGTGCATTTGAAGCTATATCACTTACGTCGCAATTATCTGACGTTAAATCACTTGTTTCTCATGTATTTGAAGCTAAGCCTACTACTTCGCATTGATTTGAAGCTAACTCGATTGATTCGACTGCATTTGAATTATATCACTTATATCGCAATTATCTGAAGATAAATCATTTGCTTCTCATGTATTTGAAGATAAGCCTCCTACTTCGCATTGATTTGATGCCAAATCGTGTGTTTCGCAAGGATTTCAAGACAACTCGTTTCTTTCGCATGCAGATGAAGCTAAATCATGTATATCACAAGTATTTGAAGCTAAACAATTTGTTTCGCATGGATTTAAAGCTACGCCTTCAAGTTCGCATTGATTTGAAGCTAAATCATGAGTTTCGCATGGATTTGAAGCTAACTCGTTTGTTTCGCATGGATATGAAGCTAACTCATTTGTTTCGCATGCAGTTGAATCAAAATCATGTATATCACAAGTATTTGAAGCTAAATCATTTGTGTCGCATGGATTCGAAAATCAGCCTTCCATTTCGCATTGATTTGAAGCTAAATCAAGTGTTTCTCTTGGATTTGAAGTTACCTCGTTAGTTTTCGCATGCTGTTGAAGCTAAATCATGTAAATCACAATTATTTCAAGATAAACCATTCGCTTCGCATGGATTTCAAGCAAAGCCTTCAACTTCGCCTTCATTTGAAGATAAATCATGTGTTTCGCTTGGATTTGAAGCTAACTCGTTTGTTTCGCATGCAGTTGAAGCTAAATCATGTTTGTCAAAAGTATTTTAAGCTAAACCATTTGTTTCTCATGTATTTGAAGCTAAGCCTTCCACTTCGCAGTTATTTGAAGCTAACTCGATTGTTTCGCCTGCATATGAATCTATATCACTTATATCGCAATTATCTGAAGATAAATCATTTGTTTCTCATGTATTTGAAGATAAGCCTTGTACTTCGCATTGATTTGAAGCTAAGTCTTCTAATTCGCATTGATTTGAAGCTAAGCCTTCCAACTTCGCATTAATTTGGAGCTAAATCATGTGTTTCGCTTGGATTTGAAGCTAACTCGTTTGTTTCGTTTGCAGTTGAAGCTAAATCATGTTTATCACAACTATCTGAATATAAACCTTCTGTGTCGCATGACTATTGAGCTAAACCACGTGCTTCGCATGAATTTGAGCTAAATGATGTGTTTCGCATGGATATGAAGCTAACTCTTTTGTTTCGCCTGCATTTGAAGATAAATCATGTATATCACAAGTACTTGAAGCTCAACCGTTTGATTCGCATGGATTTGAAGCTAAGCCTTCTACTTCGCATTGATTTGCAGCTAAATCATCTGTTACGCTTGGTTTTCAAGCTAACTCGTTTTCTTCGAGTGTATTTGAAGATAAATCATGTATATCACAAGTATTTGAAGCTAAACCATTCGCTTCGAATGGATTTGAAGCAAAGACTTCAACTTCGCATTGATTTGAAGCTAAATCATGTGTATCGCTGTGATTTGTAGCTAACTCGTTTGTTTCGCATGCAGTTGAAGTTAAATTATGTTTATCAAAAGTATTTGAAGCTGTAGCATTTGTTTCGCATGGATTTGAAGCTAAGCCTACAACTTCGCATTGATTTGAAGTTAAATCATGTGTTTCTCTTTGATTTGAAGCTAACTCTTTTGTTTCGCCTGCATTTGAAGATAAATCATGCATATCACAAGTATTTGAAGCTGAACCGTTTGATTCGCATGGATTTGAAGCTAAATCATGTATATCACAAGTATTTGAAGTTAAAAACATTTGTTTCGCTTGGTCTTGAAGCTAATTCTTCTACTTCGCATTGATTTGAAGCTAAATCATATGTTTCTCTTGGATTTGAAGCTAACTCGTTTCTTTCTCGTGCAGTTGAAGATGAATCATGTATATCACAAGTATTTGAAGCTAAACCATTTGATTCGCATGGATTTGGAGCTGAGCCTTCCACTTCGCATTGATTTGAAGCTAAATCATGTGTTTCGCAAGGATTTGCAGCTAATCGTTTGTATCGCATGCAGTTGAAGCTAAATCATTTATATCACAAGTATTTGAAGCTAAACCATTTATTTCGCATGGATTTGAAGATAAGCCTTCTACTTCGCACTGATTTGAAGCTAACTCGATTGTTTCACCTGCATTTGAAGCTACATCACTTATATCGCAATTATCTGAAGATAAATCATTTGTTTCTCATGTATTTGAAGCTAAGCCTTCTACTTCGCTTTGATTTGAAGATAAACCACGTGATTCGCATGGACTTGAATCTAACTCGTTTGTAGCGCGTGCATTTGAAGCTATATCACTTATATCGCAATTATCTGAAGATAAATCATTTGTTTCTCATGTATTTGAAGCTAAGCCTACTACTTCGCATTGATTTGAAGCTAACTCGATTGATTCGACTGCATTTGAATCTATATCACTTATATCGCAATTATCTGAAGATAAATCATTTGCTTCTCATGTATTTGAAGATAAGCCTCCTACTTCGCATTGATTTGATGCCAAATCGTGTGTTTCGCAAGGATTTCAAGACAACTCGTTTCTTTCGCATGCAGATGAAGCTAAATCATGTATATCACAAGTATTTGAAGCTAAACAATTTGTTTCGCATGGATTTAAAGCTACGCCTTCCATTTCGCATTGATTTGAAGCTAAATCAAGTGTTTCTCTTGGATTTGAAGTTACCTCGTTAGTTTCGCATGCTGTTGAAGCTAAGTCATGTATATCACAAGTATTTGAAGCTAAACGATTTGATTCTCATGGATTTGGCGCTAAGACTTCTACTTCGCATTGATTTCGAGCTAAATCATGTGTTTCGCATGGATTTAAAGCTAACACGTTTGTTTCGCATGCAGTTGAAGCTATATCAGTTATGCTTGCAAGTATTTGAAAGTAAATCATTCGTTTCGCGCGGAGTTGAAGCTAAGCCTTCTACTTCGCATTGATTTGAAGATAAATCATGCGTTTCGCTTGGATTTCAAGCTAACTCGTTTGTATCGCAAGCAGTTGAAGCTAAATCATGTATATCACAAGTATATGAAGGTAGTCCATTTGTTTTGCATGGATTCGAAAATCAGCCTTCTATTTCGCATTGATTTGAAGCTAAATCATGTGTTTCTCATGGATTTAAAGCTAACACGTTTGTTTCGCATGCAGTTGAAGCTCAATCATGTATATCACAAGTATTTGAAGCTGAACCATTTGTTTCGCTTGAATATTAAGCTAAACCATGTGCTTCGAATGAATTTGAAGCTAAATCATGTGTTTCGCATGTATTTTGCAAGCTAACTCGTTTGTTTCGCCTGCATTTGAAGTCAAATCATGTATATCACAAGTATTTGAAGCTAAACCATTTGTTTCGGATGGATTTGAAGATAAGCCTTCTACATCGCATTGATTTAAATCTAAATCGTGTGTATGGCATTGTTTTGAAACTAACTCGTTTGTTTCGTCTTCATTTGAAGCTGTTTCATTTATATCTCAAGTATTTGAAGCTAAACCATTTGTTTCGGATGGATACGAAAATCAGACTTCTATTTCGCATTGATTTGAAGCTAAATCGTGAGTTTCGCATGGAATTGAATCTAACTCGTTTGTTTCGCATGGATTTGAAGCTTACTCATTTGTTTCGCATGCAGTTGAAGCATAATCATGTATATCACAAGTATTTGAAGCTAAACCATATGTTTCGCATGGATTCGAAAAACAGCCTTCTATTTCGCATTGATTTGAAGCTAAATCATGAGTTTCGCATGGATTTGAAGTTAACTCGTTAGTTTCGCATGCAGTTGAAGCTAAATCATGTATATTACAAGTATTTGAAGCTAAACCATTTGATTCTCATGGATTTGGAGCTAAGCCTTCCAACTTCGCATTGATTTGGAGCTAAATCATGTGTTTCGCATGGATTTGAAGCAAACACATTTGTTTCTCATGCAGTTGAAGCTATATCACTTATGGTCGCAAGTATTTTAAGCTAAATCATTCGTTTCGCATGGAGTTGAAGCTAAGCCTTCCACTTCGCATTGATTTGAAGATAAATCATGTGTTTCGGTTGGATTTGAAGCTAACTCGTTTGTTTCGCATGCAGTTGAATCTAAATCATGTATATCACAAGTATTTGAAGCTAAATCATTTGTGTCGCATGGATTCGAAAATCGGCCTTCTATTTCGCATTGATTTGAAGCTAAATCATGTGTTTCTCATGGATTTAAAGCTAACACGTTTGTTTCGCATGCAGTTGAAGCTTAATCATGTATATCACAAGTATTTGAAGCTAAACCATTTGTTTCGCATTGGTTTTGATGCTAAGCCTTCTACTTCTCATTGATTTGAAGCTATATCAAGTGTTTCGTTTGCATTTGAAGCTAATTCGATTGTTTCGCATGCAGTTGAAGCTAAATCATGTAAATCACAATTATTTCAAGATAAACCATTTGTTTCGCATTGGTTTTGATGCTAAGCCTTCTACTTCTCATTGATTTGAAGCTATATCAAGTGTTTCGTTTGCATTTGAAGCTAATTCGATTGTTTCGCATGCAGTTGAAGCTAAATCATGTAAATCACAATTATTTCAAGATAAACCATTCGCTTCGCATGGATTTCAAGCAACGCCTTCAACTTCGCCTTCATTTGAAGATAAATCATGTGTTTCGCTTGGATTTGAAGCTAACTCGTTTGTTTCGCATGCAGTTGAAGCTAAATCATGTTTGTCAAAAGTATTTTAAGCTAAACCATTTGTTTAAGCTAAGCCTACAACTTCGCATTGATTTGAAGTTAAATCATGTGTTTCTCTTTGATTTGAAGCAAACTTGTTTGTTTCGCATGCAGTTGAAGCTAAATCATGTTTATCACTAGTATCTGAATCTAAACCACCTGTTTCGCAAGAATATGAAGCTATGAAGCTAAACCATGTGTTTCGCATGAATTTGAAACTAAATGATGTGTTTCGCATGGATTTGAAGCTAACTCTTTTGTTTCGCCTGCATTTGAAGATAAATCATGCATATCACAAGTATTTGAAGCTGAACCGTTTGATTCGCATGGATTTGAAGCTAAATCATGTGTTTCGCATGGATTTGAAGCTAACTCGTTTGTTTAGCCTGCATTTGACGATATATCATGTATATCACAAGTATCTGAATCTAAACCATCTTTTTCGGAAGAATGTGAAGGTATGAACCTAAACCATTTGTTTTGCATGAATATTAAGCTAAACCATGTGTTTCGAACGTATTTGAAGCTAAATCTTGTGTTTCTCTTGGATTTGAAGCTAACTCGATTGTTTCGCACACAGCTGAAGCTAGGTCATGTATATCACAAGTATTTGAAGCTAAACCATTTGATTCGCATGGATTTGAATCTAAGCCTTCCACTTCGCCTTAATTTGGAGAAATATCATGTGTTTCGCATGGATTTAATGATAACCTTCTACTTGGCATTGACTTGAATCTAAATCTTGTGTTTCACATGGTTTTGAAGCTAACTCGTTTGGTTCACATGCAGTCGAAGCTAAATCATATATATCACAAGTATTTGAAGCTAAACCATTCGTTTCGTATGGATTTGAATCTAAGCCTTCTACTTCGCATGAATTTGAATCTAAATCATGTGTTTCGCTTGGATTTGAAGCTAACTCGTTTGTTTCGCATGCAGTTGAAACTAAATCATGTATATCACATGTATTTGAAGCTAATCCATTCGTTTCGCATGGATTTGACGCTAAGCCTTCTACCTCGCATGAATTTGAATCTAAATCATGTGGATCGCTTGGATTTGGAGAAAACACGTTTGTTTCGCATGCAGTTGAAACTAAATCATGTATATCACAATTATTTGAAGATGAACCATTTGTTTGGCATGGATTTGAAGCTAAGCCTTCTACTTCCCATTGACGTGAAGCTAAATCATATATTTCGCATCGATTTGAAGCTAACTGGTTTGTTTCGCCTGCATTTGAAGCTATATCACTTATATTCGCAGGTATTTGAAGCTAATCTGTCTGTTTTGCATGGATTTGAAACTAATACATCTATGTCGCATTGATTTGAAGCTGAATCATATGTTTTGCATGGATTAGAAGCTAACTCGTTGGTTTGCCTGCATTTGAAGCTATATCACTTATATTCGCAAGTATTTGAAGATAAAACGTTCGTTTCGCATGGATTTGAAGCTAAGCGTTCTACTTCGAATGAATTTGAAGCTAAATCATGTGTTCCGCTTGGATTTGAAGCTAACACGTTTGTTTCGCATGCAGTTGAAGCTAAAACATGTACATCACAAGTATCTGAATATAAACCATCTGTTTCGCAATAATATGAAGCTATGAAGCTAATCCAAGTGATTCGCATGGATTTGAAGCTAAACCATTTGTTTCGTATGGATTCGAGAATCGGCCTTCTATTTCCCATTGATTTGAAGCTAAATCATATGTTTCTCTTGAATTTGAAGCTAACTCGTTTGTTTCTCGTGCAGTTGAAGATGAATCATCTATATCACAAGTATTTGAAGCTAAACCATTTGATTCGCATGGATTTGGAGCTGAGCCTTCCACTTCGCATTGATTTGAAGCTAAATCATGTGTTTCGCAAGGATTTGCAGCTAATCGTTTGTATCGCATGCAGTTGAAGCTAAATCAAGTATATCATATGTATTTGGAGCTGAAACATTTGTTTCCCATGAATATTAAGCTAAACCATGTGTTTCGAATGAACTTGGATCTAAATCATGTGTTTCGCATGTATTTGAAGCTATGTCGTTTGTTTCGTATGCAGTTGAAGCTAAATCATGTATATCACAAGTATTTGAAGCTAGAAACATTTGTTTCGCTTGGTCTTGAAGCTAATTCTTCTACTTCGCATTGATTTGAAGCTAAATCATATGTTTCTCTTGGATTTGAAGCTAACTCGTTTGTTTCTCGTGCAGTTGAAGATGAATCATGTATATCACAAGTATTTGAAGCTAAACCATTTGATTCGCATGGATTTGGAGCTGAGCCTTCCACTTCGCATTGATTTGAAGCTAAATCATGTGTTTCGCAAGGATTTTCAGCTAATCGTTTGTATCGCATGCAGTTGAAGCTAAATCATGTATGTCACGAGTATTTGAAGCTAAACCATTTGTTTCGGATTGATTTGAAGCTAAGCCTTCTACTTCGCATTGATTTGATGCTAAATCATATGTTTCGCATGGATTTGAAACTAACTCGTTTGTTTCGTCTTCATTTGAAGCTGTTTCATTTATATCGCAAGTATTTGAAGCTAATCCATGTGATTCGCATGAATTTGAAACTAAATCATGTGAATCGCATGGATTTGAAGCTAACTCGTTTGTTTCGCCTGCATTTGAAGATAAGTCATGTATAGCACAAGTATTTGAAGCTAAACCATTTGTTTCGCATGTATTTGAAGATAAGCCTCCTACTTCGCATTGATTTGATGCTAATTCGTTTGTTTCGCATGCAGTTGAAGCTAAATCATGTAAATCACAAGTATTTGAAGCTAAACCATTCGCTTCGCATGGATTTGAAGCAAAGCCTTCAACTTCGCCTTCATTTGAAGATAAATCATGTGTTTCGCTTGGATTTGTAGCTAACACGTTTGTTTCGCATCCAGTTGAAGCTAAAACATGTACATCACAAGTATCTGAATCGAATCCATCTGTTTCGCAAGAATATGAAGCTATGAAGCTAATCCATGTGATTCGCATGAATTTGAAACTAAATCATGTGAATCGCATGGATTTGAAGCTAACTCGTTTGTTTCGCATGCAGTTGAAGCTAAATCATGTAAATCACAAGTATTTGAAGCTAAACCATTCGCTTCGCATGGATTTGAAGCAAAGCCTTCAACTTCGCCTTCATTTGAAGATAAATCATGTGTTTCGCTTGGATTTGCAGCAAACACGTTTGTTTCGCATGCAGTTGAAGCTAAAACATGTACATCACAAGTATCTGAATCGAAACCAACTGTTTCGCAAGAATATGAAGCTATGAAGCTAATCCATGTGATTCGCATGAATTTGAAACTAACTCATGTGTTTCGCATGGATTTGAAGCTGTATCACTTATATCGCAATTATGTGAAGATAAATCATTTGTTTCTCATGCGTTTGAAGCTAAGCCTTCTACTTCGCATTGATTCGAAGCTAAATCATGTGAATCGCATGGATTTGAAGCTAACTCGTTTGTTTCGCATGCAGTTGAAGCTAAATCATGTATATCACAAGTATTTCAAGCTAAACTATTTGTTTCGCATGGATTTGAAGCAAAGCCTTCAACTTCGCATTGATTTGAAGCTAAATCATGTGTAGCTCATGGATTTGAAGCTGACTCGTTTGTTTCGCATGCAGTTGAAGCTAAATCATGTATATCAAAAGTATTTGAAGCTAAACCATTTTTTTTCGCATGAATTTGAAGCTAAGCCTTCTACTTCGCATTAATTTGAACCTAACTCGATTGATTCGAATGCATTTGAATCTATATCACTTATATCGCAATTATCTGAAGATAAATCATTTGCTTCTCATGTATTTGAAGATAAGCCTCCTACTTCGCATTGATTTGATGCTAATTCGTTTGTTTCGCATGCAGTTGAAGCTAAATCATGTAAATCACAAGTATTTGAAGCTAAACCATTCGCTTCGCATGGATTTGAAGCAAAGCCTTCAACTTCGCCTTCATTTGAAGATAAATCATGTGTTTCGCTTGGATTTGCAGCTAACACGTTTGTTTCGCATCCAGTTGAAGCTAAAACATGTACATCACAAGTATCTGAATCGAATCCATCTGTTTCGCAAGAATATGAAGCTATGAAGCTAATCCATGTGATTCACATGAATTTGAAACTAAATCATGTGAATCGCATGGATTTGAAGCTAACTCGTTTGTTTCGCATGCAGTTGAAGCTAAATCATGTATATCACAAGTATTTGAAGCTAAACTATTTGTTTCGCATGAATTTGAAGCTAAGCCTTCTACTTCGCATTGATTTGAAGCTAAGTCATGTGTTTCGCAAGGATTTGATGCTAACTCGTTTGTTTCGCAATGCAGTTGATGCTAAATCATGTATAAAACAAGTATTTGAAGCTAAACCATTTATTTCGCATGTATTTGAAGCTAAGACTTCTACTTTGCATGAAATTGAAGCTATGTCATGTGTTTCACTTGGATTTGAAACTAACTCGTTTGTTTCGTCTTCATTTGAAGCAGTTTCATTTATATCGCAAGTATTTGATGCTAAACCATTTGTTTCGGATGTATTTGAAGATAAGTCTTCTACTTCGCATTCATTTAAATCTAAATCGTGTGTATGGCATGGATTTGAAGCTAACTCGTTTGTTTCGCAAGCATTTGAAGCTAAATCATGTATATCACAAGTATTTGAAGCTAAGCCATTTGTTTCGGATTGATTTGAAGCTAAGCCTTCTACTTCGCATTGATTTGATGCTAAATCATATGTTTCGCATGGATTTGAAACTAACTCGTTTGTTTCGTCTTCATTTGAAGCTGATTCATTTATATCGCAAGTATTTGATGGTAAACAATTTGTTTCGGATGGATTTGAAGATAAGTCTTCTACTTCGCATTCATTTAAATCTAAATCGTGTGTATGGCATGGATTTGAAGCTAACTCGTTTGTTTCGCATGCATTTGAAGCTAAATCATGTATATCACAAGTATTTGAAGCTAAGCCATTTGTTTCGGATTGATTTGAAGCTAAGCCTTCTACTTCGCATTGATTTGATGCTAAATCATATGTTTCGCATGGATTTGAAACTAACTCGTTTGTTTCGTCTTCATTTGAAGCTGATTCATTTATATCGCAATTATTTGAAGCTAAACAATTTGTTTCGCATGGATTTGAAGATAAGCCTCCTACTTCGCATTAATATGAAGCTAACTCGATTGATTCGACTGCATTTGAATCTATATCTATTATATCGCAATTATCTGAAGATAAATCATTTGCTTCTCATATATTTGAAGCTAAGCCGTCTATTTCGCGTTTATTTGAAGCTAAATCATATGTCTAGCATGGATTTGAAGCTAACTCGTTTTTTTCGCCTGTATTTGAAGATAAATCATGTATATCACAAGTATTTGAAGCTAAACCATTCGCTTCGCATGGATTTGAAGCAAAGCCTTCATCTCCGCATTGATTTGAAGCTAAATCATGTGTTTCGCATGGATTTCAAGATGACTCCTTCGTTTGGCATGAAGTTGAACCTAAATCATGTATATCACAAGGATTTGATGCTAAACCATTTGTTTCGCATTGATTTGAAGCTAAGGCATATACTTAGCATTGTTTTGATGTTAAATCATGTGTTTCCCTTGGGTATGAAGCAAAATCGTTTGTTTCGCATGCAGCTGAAGCTAAATCACGTATATCGCAATTATCTGAAGATAAATCATTTGTTTCTCATGTATTTGAAGCTAAGCCTTCTACTTCGCATTGATTTGAAGCTAAGTCATGTGTTTCGCATGGATTTGAAGCTAACTCGTTTGTTTCACAATGCAGTTGATGCTAAATCATGTATAAAACAAGTATTTGAAGCTAAACCATTTATTTCGCATGTATTTGAAGCTAAGACTTCTACTTTGCATGAAATTGAAGCTATGTCATGTGTTTCGCTTGGATTTGAAACTAACTCGTTTGTTTCGTCTACATTTGAAGCTGTTTCATTTATATCGCAAGTATTTGATGCTAAACCATTTGTTTCGGATGTATTTGAAGATAAGTCTTCTACTTCGCATTCATTTAAATCTAAATCGTGTGTATGGCATGGATTTGAAGCTAACACGTTTGTTTCGCATGCATTTGAAGCTAAATCATGTATATCACAAGTATTTGAAGCTAAGCCATTTCTTTCGGATTGATTTGAAGCTAAGCCTTCTACTTCGCATTGATTTGATGCTAAATCATATGTTTCGCATGGATTTCAAACTAACTCGTTTGTTTCGTCTTCATTTGAAGCTGTTTCATTTATATCGCAAGTATTTGATGGTAAACAATTTGTTTCGCATGGATTTGAAGATAAGCCTCCTACTTCGCATTAATTTGAAGCTAACTCGATTGATTCGACTGCATTTGAATCTATATCAATTATATCGCAATTATCTGAAGATAAATCATTTGCTTCTCATATATTTGAAGCTAAGCCCTCTATTTCGCATTTATTTGAAGCTAAATCATATGTCTAGCATGGATTTGAAGCTAACTCGTTTTTTTCGCCTGTATTTGAAGATAAATCATGTATATCACAAGTATTTGAAGCTAAACCATTCGCTTCGCATGGATTTGAAGCAAAGCCTTCAACTCCGCATTGATTTGAAGATAAATCATGTGTTTCGCTTGGATTTGAAGCTAACTCTTTTGTTTCGCCTGCATTCGAAGATAAGTTATGTATAGCACAAGTATTTGAAGCTAAACCATTTATTTCGCATGGATTTGAAGATAAGCTTCCTACTTCGCATTGATTTGAAGCTAACTCGATTGTTTCACCTGCATTTGAAGCTACATCACTTATATCGCAATTATCTGAAGATAAATCATTTGTTTCTCATGTATTTGAAGCTAAGCCTTCTACTTCGCATTGCTTTGCAGCTAAATCATGTGTTTCACATGGATTTGAAGCTAACTCGTTTGTTTCGCATGCAGTTGAAGCTAAATCATGTATATCACAAGTATTTGAAGCTAAACCATTTGTTTCACATTTATTTGATGATAATCCTTCTACGTCGCATTGATTTGAAGCTAAGCCTTCAAGTCCGCATTGATTTGAATATAAATCATGTGTTTCGCTTGGATTTGAAGTTAACTCGTTTTTTTCGCATGCAGTTGAAGCTAAATCATGTTTATCACAAGTATCTGAATATAAACCATCTGTTTCACATGAATATTAAGCTAAACCATGTGTTTCGCATGAATTTGAAGCTAAATGATGTGTTTCGCTTGGTTTTGAAGCTAACTCTTTTGTTTCGCCTGCATTTGAAGATAAGTCATGTATTGCACAAGTATTTGAAACTAAACCATTTGTTTCGCATGGATTTGGAGATAAGCCTACTACTTCGCATTGATTTGAAGTTAACTCGATTGTTTCGCCTGCATTTGAAGCTATATTACTTATATCGCAATTATCTGAAGATAAATCATTTGTTTCTCATGTATTTGAAGCTAAGCCTTCCACTTCCCATTGATTTGAACCTAAATAATGTGTTTCGCTTGGATTTGAAGGTAAAGCGCTTGTTTCGCATGCATTTGAAGCTAAATTATGTATATCACAAGTATTTTAAGCTAAATCATTTGATTCGCATGGATTTGAAATTAAGCCTTCTACATCGTACTGATTTGAAGCTAAATCATGTGTTTCGTTTGAATTTGAAACTAAGCCTTCTACTTCGCATTGATTTGAAGCTAATTCGTTTGTTTCGCATGCAGTTGAAGCTAAATCATGTAAATCACAAGTATTTGAAGATAAACCATACGCTTCGCATGGATTTGAAGCAAAGCCTTCAACTTCGCCTTCATTTGAAGATAAATCATGTGTTTCGCTTGGATTTGCAGCTAACACGTTTGTTTCGCATGCAGTTGAAGCTAAAACATGTACATCACAAGTATCTGAATCGAATCCATCTGTTTCGCAAGAATATGAAGCTATGAAGCTAATCCATGTGATTCGCATGAATATGAAACTAAATCATGTGTTTCGCATGGATTTGAAGCTCTATCACTTATATCGCAATTATGTGAAGATAAATCATTTGTTTCTCATGCGTTTGAAGCTAAGCCTTCTACTTCGCATTGAATCGAAGCTAAATCATGTGAATCGCATGGATTTGAAGCTAACTCGTTTGTTTCGCATGCAGTTGAAGCTAAATCATGTATATCACAAGTATTTGAAGCTAAACTATTTGTTTCGCTTGAATTTGAAGCTAAGCCTTCTACTTCGCATTGATTTGAAGCTAAGTCATGTGTTTCGCTTGGATTTGAAGCTAACTCTTTTGTTTCGCCTGCATTCGAAGATAAGTCATGTATAGCACAAGTATTTGAAGCTAAACCATTTATTTCGCATGGATTTGAAGATAAGCCTCCTACTTCGCATTGATTTTAAGCTAACTCGATTGTTTCACCTGCATTTGAAGCTACATCACTTATATCGCAATTATCTGAAGATAAATCATTTGTGTCGCATGGATTTGAAGCTATGCCATCTACTTCGCATTGGTTTGAATCTAAATCATGTGTTTCGAATGGATTTCAAGATAACTCTTTCGTTTCGCATGAAGTTGAACCTAAATCATGTATATCACAAGTATTTGATGCTAAACCATTTGTTTCGCATTGATATGAAGCTAAGGCTTATACTTCGCATTGGTTTGAATCTAAATCATGTGTTTCGCATGGATTTCAAGATAACTCTTTCGTTTCGCATGAAGTTGATCCTAAATCATGTATATCACAAGTATTTGATGCTAAACCATTTGTTTCGCATTGATATGAAGCTAAGGCTTATACTTCGCATTGATTTGAAGCTAAATCATGTGTTTCACATGGATTTGAAGCTAACTCGTTTGTTTCGCATGCAGTTGGAGCAAAATCATGTTTATGAAAAGTATTTGATGCTAAAGCATTTGTTTCGCATGGATTTGAAGCTAAGCCTTCTACTTGACATTGATTTGAAGTTAAATCATGTGTTTCGCTTGGATTTGAAGCTAACTTGTTTGTTTCGCGTGGATTTGAACCTCTCTCGTTTGTTTCGCCTGCATTTGAAACTAAATCATGTATATCACAAGTATTTGAAGCTAAAGCATTTATTTCGCATGGATTTGAAGATAAGCCTTCTACTTCGCATTGATTTGAAGCTAACTCATTTGTTTCGCCTGCAGTTGAAGCTAAATCATGTTTATCACAAGTATCTGAATATAAACCATCTGTTTCGCATGAATATTAAGCTAAACCATGTGTTTCGCATGAATTTGAAGCTAAATGATGTGTTTCGCTTGGTTTTGAAGCTAACTCTTTTGTTTCGCCTGCATTTGAAGATAAGTCATGTATTGCACAAGTATTTGAAACTAAACCATTTGTTTCGCATGGATTTGGAGATAAGCCTACTACTTCGCATTGATTTGAAGTTAACTCGATTGTTTCGGCTGCATTTGAAGCTATATTACTTATATCGCAATTATCTGAAGATAAATCATTTGTTTCTCATGTATTTGAAGCTAAGCCTTCCACTTCCCATTGATTTGAACCTAAATAATATGTTTCGCTTGGATTTGAAGGTAAAGCGCTTGTTTCGCATGCAGTTGAAGCTAAAACATGTACATCACAAGTATCTGAATCGAATCCAACTGTTTCGCAAGAATATGAAGCTATGAAGCTAATCCATGTGATTCGCATGAATTTGAAACTAAATCATGTGTTTCGCATGGATTTGAAGCTGTATCACTTATATCGCAATTATGTGAATATAAATCATTTGTTTCTCATGCGTTTGAAGCTAAGCCTTCTACTTCGCATTGATTCGAAGATAAATCATGTGAATCGCATGGATTTTAAGCTAACTCGTTTGTTTCGCATGCAGTTGAAGCTAAATCATGTATATCACAAGTATTTGAAGCTAAACTATTTGTTTCGCATGGATTTGAAGCAAAGCCTTCAACTTCGCATTGATTTGAAGCTATATCATGTGTAGCGCATGGATTTGAAGCTGACTCGTTTGTTTCACATGCAGTTGAAGCTAAATCATGAATATCACAAGTATTTGAAGCTAAATCATTTGTTTCGCATGAATTTGAAGCTAAGCCTTCTACTTCGCATTAATTTGAAGCTAACTCGATTGTTTCGTCTGCATTTGAATCTATATCCACTAATATCGCAAGTATTTGAAGCTAAATCATTTGTTTCCCATGTATTTGAAGCTAAGCCTTCTACTTCGCTCTGATTTGATGCTAAATCACGTGTTCCGCATGGATTTCAAGATAACTCGTTTGTTTCGCATGCAGTTGGAGCTAAATCATGAATATCACAAGTATTTGATGCTAAACCATTTTTTTCGCATGGATTTAAAGCTATGCCTTCAAGTTCGCATTGATTTGAAGCTAAATCATGTGTTTCGCTTGGATTTGAAGCTAACTCGTTTGTTTCGCATGCAGTTGAAGCTAAATCATGTTTATCACAAGTATCTGAATCTAAACGATCTGTTTCGCATGAATATTAAGCTAAACCATGTGCTTCGCATGAATTTGAGTCTAAATCATGTGTTTCGCTTGGATTTGAAGCTAACTCGTACGTTTCGCATGCAGTTGAAGCAAAATCATGTATATCACAAGTATCCTAATCTAAACCATCTGGGTCGCAATAATATGAAGCTAGGAAGCTAAACCGTGTGATTCGCACGGACTTGAAGCTAACTCGATTGTATCGCGTGCATTTGATGCTATATCACTTATATCGCAATTATCTGAGGATAAATCATCTGTTTCTCATGTATTTGAAGCTAAGCGTTCTACTTCGCATTGATTTGAAACTAAATCATGTGTTTCGCTTGGATTTGAAGCTAACTCGTTTGTTTCGCCTGCAATTAAATCTAAATCATGTATATCACAAGTATTTGAAGCTAAACCATTTGATTCGCATGGATTTTAAACTAAGCCTTCTGCTTCGCATTAATTTGAAGCTATGACAATTGTTTCGCTTGGATTTGAAGCTAACTCGTTTGTTTCGCATGCAATTGAATCTAAATCATGTATATCACAAGTATTTGAAGCTAAACCGTTTGATTCGCATGGATTTGAAGCTAAGCCTTCTACTTCGCATTGATTTGCAGGTAAATGATGTGTTTCGCTTGGTTTTGAAACTAATTCGTTTGTTTCGCATGCAGTTGAAGCTAAATCAATTATATCACAAGTATTTGAAGCTAAACCATTTATTTCGCATGGATTTGAAGATAAGCCTTCCACTTCGCATTGATTTGAACCTAAATAAAGTGTTTCGCTTGGATTTGAAGTTAAAGAGTTTGTTTCGCATGCAGTTGAAGCTAAATCATGTATATCACAAGTATTTGAAGCTAAACTATTTGTTTCGCATGAATTTGAAGCTATGCCTTCTACTTCGCATTGATTTGAAGCTAAATCATGTGTTTCGCATGGTTTTGAAGCTAACTCCTATGTATCGCATGCAGTTGAAGCTAAATCATGTATATATCAAGTATTTGAAGCTAAATCATTTGTTTCGCATGGATTTGAAGATAAGTCTCCTACTTCGCATTAATTTGAAGCTAACTCGATTGATTCGACTGCATTTGAATCTATATCACTTATATCGCAATTATCTGTAGATAAATCATTTGCTTCTCATGTTTTTGAAGCTAAGCCGTCTGTTTCGCATGAATATTAAGCTAAACCATGTGTTTCGCATGAATTTGAAGCTAAATCGTGTGTTTCGCATGGATTTGAAGCTAATTCATGTATATCACATGTATTTGAAGCTGAACCATATGTTTTGCGTGAATATTAAGCTAAACCATGTGTTTCGAACGTATTTGAAGCTGAATTATGTGTTTCTCTTGCATTTGAAGCTAACACGTTTGTTTTGCATGCAGTTGAAGCTAAAACATGTACATCACAAGTATCTGGATCTAATCCATCTGTTTCGCAAGAATATGAAGCTATGAAGCTAATCCATGTGATTCGCATGAATTTGAAGCTAAATCATGTGTGTCGCATGGATTTGAAGCTGTATCACTTATATCGCAATTATCTGAAGGTAAATCATTTGTTTCTCATGTGTTTAAAGCTAAGCCTTCTACTTCGCATTGATTTGAACCTAAATCATGTGTTGCGCATGGATTTGAAGCTAACTCGTTTGTTTCGCCTGCATTTGAAGCTAAATCATGTATATCACAAGTATTTGAATCTAAACCATTTGTTCCGCATTGATTTGAAGATAAGCTTTCTACTTCGCATTGATTTGAAGCTAACTCGATTGTTTCGCCTGCATTTGCAGCTTTATCACATATATCGCAACATTTTGAAGCGAAATCAATTATGTCGCATGGATTTGAAGCTAAGCCTTATACTTCGCATTGATTTGAAGTTAAATCATGCGTTTCACTTGGATTTGAAGCTAGCTCGTTCGTTTCGCATGCAGTTGAAGCTAAATCTTGTATATCACCAGTATTTGAAGCTGAACCATTTGTTTCGCATGAATATTAAGCTAAACCATGTGTTTCGCTTGAATTTGATGCTGAATCATGTGTTTCTCTAGGATTTGAAGCTAACTCGTTTGTTTGGCATGCAGTTGTAGCTAAATCATGTATATCACAAGTACTTGAAGCTAAACCATTAGATTCGCATGGATTTGAAGCTGAATCATGTGTTTCGCTTGGATTTGAAGCTAACTCGTTTGTTTCGCCTGCTTTTGAAGCTATATCACATATATCGCAACATTTTGAAGCGAAATCAATTATGTAGCATGGATTTGAAGCTAAGCCTTCTACTTCGCATTGATTTGAAGTTAAATCATGCGTTTCACTTGGATTTGAATCTAGCTCGTTCGTTTCGCATGCAGTTGTAGCAAAATCTTGTATATCACGAGTATTTGAAGCTGAACCATTAGTTTCGCATAAATATTTAGCTAAACCATGTGTTTCGCTTGAATTTGATGCTGAATCATGTGTTTCTCTAGGATTTGAAGCTAACACGTTTGTTTCGCATGCAGTTGAAGCTAAATCATGTACATCACAAGTATTTGAAGCTAAACCATTTGTTTCGCATGGATTTGAAGATAAGCCTCTTACTTCGCATTAATTTGAAGCTAACTCGATTGATTCGACTGCATTTGAATCTATATCACTTATATCGCAATTATCTGAAGATAAATCATTTGCTTCTCATGTATTTGAAGCTAAGCCGTCTATTTCGCACTGATTTGAAGCTAAATCATATGTTTCGCATGGATTTGAAGCTAACTCGTTTTCTTCGCCTCTATTTGAAGATAAATCATGTACATCACAAGTATCTGGATCTAATCCATCTGTTTCGTAAGAATATGAAGCTATGAAGCTAATCCATGTGATTCGCATGAATTTGAAGCTAAATCATGTGTGTCGCATGGATTTGAAGCTGTATCACTTATATCGCAATTATCTGAAGATAAATCATTTGTTTCTCATGTGTTTAAAGCTAGGCCTTCTACTTCGCATTGATTTGAAGCTAAATCATGTATATCACAAGTATTTGAAGCTGAACCATATGTTTTGCGTGAATATTAAGCTAAACCATGTGTTTCGAACGTATTTGAAGCTGAATTATGTGTTTCTCTTGCATTTGAAGCTAACACGTTTGCTTTGCATGCAGTTGAAGCTAAGACATGTACATCACTAGTATCTGGATCTAATCCATCTGTTTCGCAAGAATATGAAGCTATGCAGCTAATCCATGTGATTCGCATGAATTTGAAGCTAAATCATGTGTGTCGCATGGATTTGAAGCTGTATCACTTATATCGCAATTATCTGAAGATAAATCATTTGCTTCTCATGTATTTGAAGCTAAGCCGTCTATTTCGCATTGATTTGAAGCTAAATCATATGTTTCGCATGGATTTGAGGCTAACTCGTTTGTTTCGCATGCAGTTGAAGCTAAATCATGTACATCACAAGTATTTGAAGCTAAACCATCTTTTTTCGCATGAATTTGAAACTAAGCCTTCTACTTCGCATTAATTTGAAGCTAACTCTATTGATTCGACTGCATTTGAATCTATATCACTTATATCGCAATTATCTGAAGATAAATCATTTGCTTCTCATGTGTTTAAAGCTAAGCCTTCTACTTCGCATTGATTTGAAGCTAAATCATGTGTAAAGGATCGATTTGAAGCTAACTCGTTTATTTCGTCTGCCGTTAAATCTAAATCATGTATATCAGAAGTATTTGCAGCTAAGCCATGTGTTTCGCATGAATTTGAAGATAAATGATGTCTTTCGCAAGTATTTAAAGCAAACTCTTTTGTTTCGCCTGCATTTGGAGACAAATCATGTATATCACAAGTATTTGAAGCTAAACCAGTCGCTTCGCATGGATTTGAAGCAAAGCCTTCAACTTCGCATTGATTTGAAGCTAAATCATGTGTTGCGCATGGATTTGAAGCTGACTCGTTTGTTTCGCATGCAGTTGAAGCTAAATCACGTATATCACAAGTATTTGAAGCTAAACCATTTGTTTCGCATGAATTTGAAACTAAGCCTTCTACTTCGCATTAATTTGAAGCTAACTCTATTGATTCGAATGCATTTGAATCTATATCACTTATATCGCAATTATCTGAAGATAAATCATTTGTTTCTCATGTATTTGAAGCTAAGCCTTCTACTTCGCATTGATTTGAAGCTAAGTCATGTGTTTCGCATGGATTTGAAGCTAACTCGTTTGTATCACAATGCAGTTGATGCTAAATCATGTATAAAACAAGTATTTGAAGCTAAACCATTTATTTCGCTTGTATTTGAAGCTAAGACTTCTACTTTGCATGAAATTGAAGCTATGTCACGTGTTTCGCTTGGATTTGAAACTAACTCGTTTGTTTCGTCTTCATTTGAAGCTGTTTCATTTATATCGCAAGTATTTGATGCTAAACCATTTGTTTCGGATGGATTTGAAGATAAGTCTTCTACTTCGCATTCATTTAAATCTAAATCGTGTGTATGGCATGGATTTGAAGCTAACTCGATTGTTTCGCATGCATTTGAAGCTAAATCATGTATATCACAAGTATTTGAAGCTAAGCCATTTTTTTCGGATTGATTTGAAGCTAAGCCTTCTACTTCGCATTGATTTGATGCTAAATCGTATGTTTCGCATGGATTTGAAATTAACTCGTTTGTTTCGTCTTCATTTGAAGCTGATTCATTTATATCGCAAGTATTTGAACCTAAACCATTTGTTTCGCATGGATTTGAAGATAAGCCTCCTACTTCGCATTAATTTGAAACTAACTCGATTGATTCAACTGCATTTGAATCTATATCAATTATATCGCAATTATCTGAAGATAAATCATTTGCTTCTCATATATTTGAAGCTAAGCCGTCTATTTCGCATTTATTTGAAGCTAAATCATATGTTTAGCATGGATTTGAAGCTAACTCGTTTTTTTCGCCTGTATTTGAAGATAAATCATGTATATCACAAGTATTTGAAGCTGAACCATTCGCTTCGCATGGATTTGAAGCAAAGCCTTCAACTCCGCATTGATTTGAAGATAAATCATGTGTTTCGCTTGGTTTTGAAGCTAACTCGTTTGTTTCGCATGCAGTTGAAGCTAAATCATGCATATCACAAGTATTTGAAGCTAAACCATTTGTTTCGCATGAATTTGAAGATAAGCCTTCTACTTCGCATTGATTTGAAGCTAACTCGATTGTTTCGCCAGCAGTTGAAGCTATATCACTTATATCGCAATTATCTGAAGATAAATCATTTGTTTCTCATGTATTTGAAGCTAAGTCTTCCACTTCGCTTTGATTAGAACCTAAATAATTTGTTTCGCTTGGATTTGAAGGTAAAGCGTTTGTTTCGCATGCAGCTGAAGCTGAATCATGTATATCACAAGTATTTGAAGCTAAACCATTTGTTTCGCATGGATTTGAAGATAAGCCTCCTACTTCGCATTAATTTGAAGCTAACTCGATTGATTCTACTGCATTTGAATCTATATCACTTATATCGCAATTATCTGAAGATAAAGCATTTGCTTCTCATGTATTTGAAGCTAAGCCGTCTATTTCGCATTGATTTGAAGCTAAATCATTAGTTTCGCATGGATTTGAAGCTAACTCGTTTTTTTCGCCTGTATTTAAAGATAAATCATGTATATCACAAGTATTTGAAGCTAAACCATTCGCTTCGCACGGATTTGAAGCAAAGCCTTCAACTTCGCATTGATTTGTAGATAAATCATGTGTTTCGCTTGGATTTGAAGCTAACTCGTTTGTTTCGCATGCAGTTGAAGCTAAATCATGTATATCACAAGTATTTGAAGCTAAACCGTTTGTTTCACATTGATTTGATGATAAGCATTCTACGTCGCATTGATTTGAAGCTAAGCCTTCTATTTCGCATTGATTTGAAGGTAAATCATGTGTTTCGCTTGGATTTGAAGCTAACTCGTTTGTTTCGCATGCAGTTGAAGCTAAATCACTTATATCGCAATTATCTGAAGATAAATCATTTGTTTCTCATGTATTTGAAGCTAAGCCTTCCACTTCGTATTGATTTGAAGCTAAATCGTGTGTTTCGCATTGGTTTGAAGCTAATTCATGTATATCACAAGTATTTGAAGCTGAACCATATGTTTTGCGTGAATATTAAGCTAATCCATGTGTTCTCAACGTATTTGAAGCTGAATTATGTGTTTCGCTTGCATTTGAAGCTAATTCATTTGTTTCGCATGCAGTTGAAACTACATCATGTAAATCACAAGTATTTGAAGCTAAACCATTCGCTTCGCATGGATTTGAAGCAAAGCCTTCAACTTCGCCTTCATTTGAAGATAAATCATGTGTTTCGCTTGGATTTGAAGCTAACACGTTTGTTTCGCATGCAGTTGAAGCTAAATCATGTGCATCACAAGTATTTGAAGCTAAACCATTTGTTTCGCATGAATTTGAAGCTAAATGATGTCTTTCGCATTGATTTGAAGCTAACTCTTTTGTTTCGCCTGCATTTGGAGACAAATCATGTATATCACAAGTATTTGAAGCTAAACCGTTTGATTCGCATGGATTTGAAGCTAAGCCTTCTACTTCGCATTGATTTGCAGGTAAATGATGTGTTTCGCTTGGTTTTGAAACTAACTCGTTTGTTTCGCAAGCAGTTGAAGCTAAATCATTTATATCACAAGTATTTGAAGCTAAACCATTTATTTCGCATGGATTTGAAGATAAGCCTTCTACTTCCCATTGATTTGAAGCTAACTCGATTGTTTCACCTGCATTTGAAGCTACATCACTTATATCGCAATTATCTGAAGATAAATCATTTGTTTCTCATGTATTTGAAGCTAAGCCTTCTACTTCGCTTTGATTTTAAGATAAACCACGTGATTCGCATGGACTTGAAACTAACTCGTTTGTATCGCGTGCATTTGAAGCTATATCACTTACATCGTAATTATCTGAAGTTAAATCATTTGTTTCTCATGTATTTGAAGCTAAGGCTTCTACTTCGCATTGATTTGCAGCTAAATCATGTGTTTCGCTTGGTTTTGACGCTAACTCGTTTGTTTCGCATGCAGTTGAAGTTAAATCATGTATATCACAAGTATATGAAGCTAAACCATTGGTTTCGCATGGATTTGAAGATAAGCCTTCTACTTCGCACTGATTTCAAGCTAACTCTATTGTTTCACCTGCATTTGAAGCTACATCACTTATATCGCAATTATCTGAAGATAAATCATTTATATCGCAAGTATTTGTAGCTAAACCATTTGTTTCGGATGGATTTGAAGATAAGCCTTCTACTTCGCATTGATTTAAATCTAAATCGTGTGTATGGTATGGATTTGAAGCTAACTCGTTTGTTTCGTCTGCATTTGAAGTTAAATCATGTATATCACAAGCATTTGAAGCTAAACCATTTGTTACGCATGGATTTGAAGATAATCCGTTTACTTCGCATTGATTTGAAGCTAAACCATTTGTTTCGCATGGATTTGAAGCTAAACCTTCTACTTCGCATTGATTTGAAACTTAATCATGTATTTCGCATTGATTTGAAGCTAACTCTATTGTTTCGCATGAAGTTGAAGCTAAATCATGTATAAAACAAGTATTTTAAGCTAAACAATTCGCTTCGCATGGATTTGGAGCTAAGCCTTCTACTTCGCATAAATTTGAAGCTGAATCATGTGTTTGGCTTGGATTTGAAGCTAACTCGTTTGTTTCGCCTGCATTTGAAGCTGTTTCATTTATATCGCAAGAATTTGAATCTAAATTATTTGTGTCGTATGGATTTGAAGCTATGCCATCTACTTCGCATTGGCTTGCAGCTAAATCATGTGTAGCTCATGGATTTGAAGCTAACTCGTTTGTTTCGCATGCATTTGAAGCTAAATTATGTATATCACAAGTATTTTAAGCTAAACCATTTGATTCGCATGGATTTGAAAATAAGCCTTCTACTTCGTACTGATTTGAAGCTAAATCATGTGTTTCGTTTGAATCTGAAACTAAGCCTTCTACTTCGCATTGATTTGAAGCTAAATCGTGTGTTTCGCATTGGTTTGAAGCTAATTCCTGTATATCACAAGTATTTGAAGCTGAACCATATGTTTTGCGTGAATATTAAGCTAATCCATGTGTTTTCAACGTATTTGTAGCTGAATTATGTGTTTCGCTTGCATTTGAAGCTAATTCGTTTGTTTCGCATGCAGTTGAAACTACATCATGTAAATCACAAGTATTTGAAGCTAAACCATTCGCTTCGCATGGATTTGAAGCAAAGCCTTCAACTTCGCCTTCATTTGAAGATAAATCATGTGTTTCGCTTGGATTTGAAGCTAACACGTTTGTTTCGCATGCAGTTGAAGCTAAATCATGTACATCACAAGTATTTGAAGCTAAACCGTTTGATTCGCATGGATTTGAAGCTAAGCCTTCTACTTCGCATTGATTTGCAGCTAAATCATGTGTTTCGCTTGGTTTTGAAGCTAACTCGTTTGTTTCGCATGCAGTTGAAGCTAAATCATGTATATCACAAGTATATGAAGCTAAACCATTGGTTTCGCATGGATTTGAAGATAAAGCCTTCTACTTCGCCACTGATTTCAAGCTAACTCGATTGTTTCACCTGCATTTGAAGCTACATCACTTATATCGCAATTATCTGAAGATAATCATTTGCTTCTCATGTATTTGAAGCTAAGCCGACTATTTCGCATTGATTTGAAGCTAAATCATATGTTTTGCATGGATTTGAAGCTAACTCGTTTTATTCGCCTGTATTTGATGATAAATCATGTACATCACAAGTATTTGAAGCTAAACCATTCGCTTCGCATGGATTTGAAGCAAAGCCATCAACTTCGCATTGATATGAAGATAAATCATGTGTTTAGCTTGGATTTGAAGCTAACACGTATGTTTAGCTTGCAGTTGAAGCTAAAACATGTACATCACAAGTATCTGGATCTAATCCACCTGTTTCGCAAGAATATGGAGCTATGAAGCTAATCCATGTGATTCGTATGAATTTGAAGATAAATCATGTGTTTCGCATGGATTTGAAGCTGTATCACTTATATCGCAATTATCTGAAGATAAATCATTTGTTTCTCACGTATTTGAAGCTAAGCCTTCTACTTCGCATTGATTTGAAGCTAACTCGATTGTTTCGCCCGCATATGAAGCTATATCACTTATATCGCAATTATCTGAAGATAAATCATTTGTTTCTCATGTATTTGAAGATAAGCCTTGTACTTCGCATTGATTTGAAGCTAAATCATGTGTTTCGCATGGATTTGAAGCTAACTCGCTTGTTTCGCATGCAGTTGAAGCTAAATCATGTATATCACAAGTATTTGAAGCTAAACTATTTGTTTCGCATGAATTTGAAGCTAAGCCTTCTACTTCGCATTGATTTGAAGCTAACTCATGTGTTTCGCAGGATTTGAAGCTAACTCGTTTGTTTCGCAATGCAGTTGATGCTAAATCATGTATAAAACAAGTATTTGAAGCTAAACCATTTATTTCGCATGTATTTGAAGCTAAGACTTCTACTTTGCATGAAATTGAAGCTATGTCATGTGTTTCGCTTGGATTTGAAGCTAACTCGTTTGTTTCGCATGCATTTGATGCTAAATCATGTACATCACAAGTATTTGAAGCTAAACCATTTGTTTCGCATGAATTTGAAGCTAAATGATGTCTTTCGCATTGATTTGAAGCTAACTCTTTTGTTTCACCTGCATTTGGAGACAAATCATGTATATCACAAGTATTTGAAGCTAAACCGTTTGATTCGCATGGATTTGAAGCTAAGCCTTCTACTTCGCATTGATTTGCAGGTAAATGATGTGTTTCGCTTGGTTTTGAAACTAACTCGTTTGTTTCGCATGCAGTTGAAGCTAAATCATTTATATCACAAGTATTTGAAGCTAAACCATTTATTTCGCATGGATTTGAAGATAAGCCTTCTACTTCCCATTGATTTGAAGCAAACTCGATTGTTTCACCTGCATTTGAAGCTACATCACTTATATCGCAATTATCTGAAGATAAATCATTTGTTTCTCATGTATTTGAAGCTAAGCCTTCTACTTCGCTTTGATTTGAAGATAAACCACGTGATTCGCATGGACTTGAAACTAACTCGTTTGTATCGCGTGCATTTGAAGCTATATCACTTACATCGTAATTATCTGAAGTTAAATCATTTGTTTCTCATGTATTTGAAGCTAAGGCTTCTACTTCGCATTGATTTGCAGCTAAATCATGTGTTTCGCTTGGTTTTGAAGCTAACTCGTTTGTTTCGCATGCAGTTGAAGCTAAATCATGTATATCACAAGTATATGAAGCTAAACCATTTATTTCGCATGTATTTGAAGCTAAGACTTCTACTTTGCATGAAATTGAAGCTATGTCATGTGTTTCGCTTGGCTTTGAAGCTAACTCGTTTGTTTCGCATGCATTTGATGCTAAATCATGTACATCACAAATATTTGAAGCTAAACCATTTGTTTCGCATGAATTTGAGCTAAATGATGTCTTTCGCATTGATTTGAAGCTAACACTTTTGTTTCGCCTGCATTTGGAGACAAATCATGTATATCACAAGTATTTGAAGCTAAACCGTTTGATTCGCATGGATTTGAAGCTAAGCCTTCTACTTCGCATTGATTTGCAGTTAAATGATGTGTTTCGCTTGGTTTTGAAACTAACTCGTTTGTTTCGCATGCAGTTGAAGCTAAATCATTTATATCACAAGTATTTGAAGCTAAACCATTTGTTTTCGCATGGATTGAAGATAAGTCTCCTACTTCGCATTAATTTGAAGCTAACTCGATTGATTCGACTGCATTTGAATCTATATCACTTATATCGCAATTATCTGTAGATAAATCATTTGCTTCTCATGTTTTGGAAGCTAAGCCGTCTGTTTCGCATGAATATTAAGCTAAACCATGTGTTTCGCATGAATTTGAAGCTAAATCGTGTGTTTCGCATGGATTTGAAGCTAATTCATGTATATCACATGTATTTGAAGCTGAACCATATGTTTTGCGTGAATATTAAGCTAAACCATGTGTTTTCGAACGTATTTGAAGCTGAATTATGTGTTTCTCTTGCATTTGAAGCTAACACGTTTGTTTTGCATGCAGTTGAAGCTAAAACCATGTACATCACAAGTATCTGGATCTAATCCATCTGTTTCGCAAGAATATGAAGCTATGAAGCTAAATCCATGTGATTCGCATGAATTTGAAGCTAAATCATGTGTGTCGCATGGATTTGAAGCTGTATCACTTATATCGCAATTATCTGAAGGTAAATCATTTGTTTCTATGTGTTTAAAGCTAAGCCTTCTACTTCGCATTGATTTGAACCTAAATCATGTGTTGCGCATGGATTTGAAGCTAACTCGTTTGTTTCGCCTGCATTTGAAGCTAAATCATGTATATCACAAGTATTTGAATCTAAACCATTTGTTCCGCATTGATTTGAAGATAAGCTTTCTACTTCGCATTGATTTGAAGCTAACTCGATTGTTTCGCCTGCATTTGCAGCTTTATCACATATATCGCAACATTTTGAAGCGAAATCAATTATGTCGCATGGATTTGAAGCTAAGCCTTATACTTCGCATTGATTTGAAGTTAAATCATGCGTTTCACTTGGATTTGAAGCTAGCTCGTTCGTTTCGCATGCAGTTGAAGCTAAATCTTGTATATCACCAGTATTTGAAGCTGAACCATTTGTTTCGCATGAATATTAAGCTAAACCATGTGTTTCGCTTGAATTTGATGCTGAATCATGTGTTTCTCTAGGATTTGAAGCTAACTCGTTTGTTTGGCATGCAGTTGTAGCTAAATCATGTATATCACAAGTACTTGAAGCTAAACCATTAGATTCGCATGGATTTGAAGCTGAATCATGTGTTTCGCTTGGATTTGAAGCTAACTCGTTTGTTTCGCCTGCTTTTGAAGCTATATCACATATATCGCAACATTTTGAAGCGAAATCAATTATGTCGCATGGATTTGAAGCTAAGCCTTCTACTTCGCATTGATTTGAAGTTAAATCATGCGTTTCACTTGGATTTGAATCTAGCTCGTTCGTTTCGCATGCAGTTGTAGCAAAATCTTGTATATCACGAGTATTTGAAGCTGAACCATTAGTTTCGCATAAATATTTAGCTAAACCATGTGTTTCGCTTGAATTTGATGCTGAATCATGTGTTTCTCTAGGATTTGAAGCTAACACGTTTGTTTCGCATGCAGTTGAAGCTAAATCATGTACATCACAAGTATTTGAAGCTAAACCATTTGTTTCGCATGGATTTGAAGATAAGCCTCTTACTTCGCATTAATTTGAAGCTAACTCGATTGATTCGACTGCATTTGAATCTATATCACTTATATCGCAATTATCTGAAGATAAATCATTTGCTTCTCATGTATTTGAAGCTAAGCCGTCTATTTCGCACTGATTTGAAGCTAAATCATATGTTTCGCATGGATTTGAAGCTAACTCGTTTTCTTCGCCTCTATTTGAAGATAAATCATGTACATCACAAGTATCTGGATCTAATCCATCTGTTTCGTAAGAATATGAAGCTATGAAGCTAATCCATGTGATTCGCATGAATTTGAAGCTAAATCATGTGTGTCGCATGGATTTGAAGCTGTATCACTTATATCGCAATTATCTGAAGATAAATCATTTGTTTCTCATGTGTTTAAAGCTAGGCCTTCTACTTCGCATTGATTTGAAGCTAAATCATGTATATCACAAGTATTTGAAGCTGAACCATATGTTTTGCGTGAATATTAAGCTAAACCATGTGTTTCGAACGTATTTGAAGCTGAATTATGTGTTTCTCTTGCATTTGAAGCTAACACGTTTGCTTTGCATGCAGTTGAAGCTAAGACATGTACATCACTAGTATCTGGATCTAATCCATCTGTTTCGCAAGAATATGAAGCTATGCAGCTAATCCATGTGATTCGCATGAATTTGAAGCTAAATCATGTGTGTCGCATGGATTTGAAGCTGTATCACTTATATCGCAATTATCTGAAGATAAATCATTTGCTTCTCATGTATTTGAAGCTAAGCCGTCTATTTCGCATTGATTTGAAGCTAAATCATATGTTTCGCATGGATTTGAGGCTAACTCGTTTGTTTCGCATGCAGTTGAAGCTAAATCATGTACATCACAAGTATTTGAAGCTAAACCATCTTTTTTCGCATGAATTTGAAACTAAGCCTTCTACTTCGCATTAATTTGAAGCTAACTCTATTGATTCGACTGCATTTGAATCTATATCACTTATATCGCAATTATCTGAAGATAAATCATTTGCTTCTCATGTGTTTAAAGCTAAGCCTTCTACTTCGCATTGATTTGAAGCTAAATCATGTGTAAAGGATCGATTTGAAGCTAACTCGTTTATTTCGTCTGCCGTTAAATCTAAATCATGTATATCAGAAGTATTTGCAGCTAAGCCATGTGTTTCGCATGAATTTGAAGATAAATGATGTCTTTCGCAAGTATTTAAAGCAAACTCTTTTGTTTCGCCTGCATTTGGAGACAAATCATGTATATCACAAGTATTTGAAGCTAAACCAGTCGCTTCGCATGGATTTGAAGCAAAGCCTTCAACTTCGCATTGATTTGAAGCTAAATCATGTGTTGCGCATGGATTTGAAGCTGACTCGTTTGTTTCGCATGCAGTTGAATCTAAATCACGTATATCACAAGTATTTGAAGCTAAACCATTTGTTTCGCATGAATTTGAAACTAAGCCTTCTACTTCGCATTAATTTGAAGCTAACTCTATTGATTCGAATGCATTCGAATCTATATCACTTATATCGCAATTATCTGAAGATAAATCATTTGTTTCTCATGTATTTGAAGCTAAGCCTTCTACTTCGCATTGATTTGAAGCTAAGTCATGTGTTTCGCATGGATTTGAAGCTAACTCGTTTGTATCACAATGCAGTTGATGCTAAATCATGTATAAAACAAGTATTTGAAGCTAAACCATTTATTTCGCTTGTATTTGAAGCTAAGACTTCTACTTTGCATGAAATTGAAGCTATGTCACGTGTTTCGCTTGGATTTGAAACTAACTCGTTTGTTTCGTCTTCATTTGAAGCTGTTTCATTTATATCGCAAGTATTTGATGCTAAACCATTTGTTTCGGATGGATTTGAAGATAAGTCTTCTACTTCGCATTCATTTAAATCTAAATCGTGTGTATGGCATGGATTTGAAGCTAACTCGATTGTTTCGCATGCATTTGAAGCTAAATCATGTATATCACAAGTATTTGAAGCTAAGCCATTTTTTTCGGATTGATTTGAAGCTAAGCCTTCTACTTCGCATTGATTTGATGCTAAATCGTATGTTTCGCATGGATTTGAAATTAACTCGTTTGTTTCGTCTTCATTTGAAGCTGATTCATTTATATCGCAAGTATTTGAACCTAAACCATTTGTTTCGCATGGATTTGAAGATAAGCCTCCTACTTCGCATTAATTTGAAACTAACTCGATTGATTCGACTGCATTTGAATCTATATCAATTATATCGCAATTATCTGAAGATAAATCATTTGCTTCTCATATATTTGAAGCTAAGCCGTCTATTTCGCATTTATTTGAAGCTAAATCATATGTTTAGCATGGATTTGAAGCTAACTCGTTTTTTTCGCCTGTATTTGAAGATAAATCATGTATATCACAAGTATTTGAAGCTGAACCATTCGCTTCGCATGGATTTGAAGCAAAGCCTTCAACTCCGCATTGATTTGAAGATAAATCATGTGTTTCGCTTGGTTTTGAAGCTAACTCGTTTGTTTCGCATGCAGTTGAAGCTAAATCATGCATATCACAAGTATTTGAAGCTAAACCATTTGTTTCGCATGGATTTGAAGATAAGCCTTCTACTTCGCATTGATTTGAAGCTAACTCGATTGTTTCGCCAGCAGTTGAAGCTATATCACTTATATCGCAATTATCTGAAGATAAATCATTTGCTTCTCATATATTTGAAGCTAAGCCGTCTATTTCGCATTTATTTGAAGCTAAATCATATGTTTAGCATGGATTTGAAGCTAACTCGTTTTTTTCGCCTGTATTTGAAGATAAATCATGTATATCACAAGTATTTGAAGCTGAACCATTCGCTTCGCATGGATTTGAAGCAAAGCCTTCAACTCCGCATTGATTTGAAGATAAATCATGTGTTTCGCTTGGTTTTGAAGCTAACTCGTTTGTTTCGCATGCAGTTGAAGCTAAATCATGCATATCACAAGTATTTGAAGCTAAACCATTTGTTTCGCATGGATTTGAAGATAAGCCTTCTACTTCGCATTGATTTGAAGCTAACTCGATTGTTTCGCCAGCAGTTGAAGCTATATCACTTATATCGCAATTATCTGAAGATAAATCATTTGTTTCTCATGTATTTGAAGCTAAGTCTTCCACTTCGCTTTGATTAGAACCTAAATAATTTGTTTCGCTTGGATTTGAAGGTAAAGCGTTTGTTTCGCATGCAGCTGAAGCTGAATCATGTATATCACAAGTATTTGAAGCTAAACCATTTGTTTCGCATGGATTTGAAGATAAGCCTCCTACTTCGCATTAATTTGAAGCTAACTCGATTGATTCTACTGCATTTGAATCTATATCACTTATATCGCAATTATCTGAAGATAAAGCATTTGCTTCTCATGTATTTGAAGCTAAGCCGTCTATTTCGCATTGATTTGAAGCTAAATCATTAGTTTCGCATGGATTTGAAGCTAACTCGTTTTTTTCGCCTGTATTTAAAGATAAATCATGTATATCACAAGTATTTGAAGCTAAACCATTCGCTTCGCACGGATTTGAAGCTAAGCCTTCTATTTCGCATTGATTTGAAGGTAAATCATGTGTTTCGCTTGGATTTGAAGCTAACTCGTTTGTTTCGCATGCAGTTGAAGCTAAATCACTTATATCGCAATTATCTGAAGATAAATCATTTGTTTCTCATGTATTTGAAGCTAAGCCTTCCACTTCGTATTGATTTGAAGCTAAATCGTGTGTTTCGCATTGGTTTGAAGCTAATTCATGTATATCACAAGTATTTGAAGCTGAACCATATGTTTTGCGTGAATATTAAGCTAATCCATGTGTTCTCAACGTATTTGAAGCTGAATTATGTGTTTCGCTTGCATTTGAAGCTAATTCATTTGTTTCGCATGCAGTTGAAACTACATCATGTAAATCACAAGTATTTGAAGCTAAACCATTCGCTTCGCATGGATTTGAAGCAAAGCCTTCAACTTCGCCTTCATTTGAAGATAAATCATGTGTTTCGCTTGGATTTGAAGCTAACACGTTTGTTTCGCATGCAGTTGAAGCTAAATCATGTGCATCACAAGTATTTGAAGCTAAACCATTTGTTTCGCATGAATTTGAAGCTAAATGATGTCTTTCGCATTGATTTGAAGCTAACTCTTTTGTTTCGCCTGCATTTGGAGACAAATCATGTATATCACAAGTATTTGAAGCTAAACCGTTTGATTCGCATGGATTTGAAGCTAAGCCTTCTACTTCGCATTGATTTGCAGGTAAATGATGTGTTTCGCTTGGTTTTGAAACTAACTCGTTTGTTTCGCAAGCAGTTGAAGCTAAATCATTTATATCACAAGTATTTGAAGCTAAACCATTTATTTCGCATGGATTTGAAGATAAGCCTTCTACTTCCCATTGATTTGAAGCTAACTCTATTGTTTCACCTGCATTTGAAGCTACATCACTTATATCGCAATTATCTGAAGATAAATCATTTATATCGCAAGTATTTGTAGCTAAACCATTTGTTTCGGATGGATTTGAAGATAAGCCTTCTACTTCGCATTGATTTAAATCTAAATCGTGTGTATGGTATGGATTTGAAGCTAACTCGTTTGTTTCGTCTGCATTTGAATTTAAATCATGTATATCACAAGCATTTGAAGCTAAACCATTTGTTACGCATGGATTTGAAGATAATCCGTTTACTTCGCATTGATTTGAAGTTAAACCATTTGTTTCGCATGGATTTGAAGCTAAACCTTCTACTTCGCATTGATTTGAAACTTAATCATGTATTTCGCATTGATTTGAAGCTAACTCTATTGTTTCGCATGAAGTTGAAGCTAAATCATGTATAAAACAAGTATTTTAAGCTAAACAATTCGCTTCGCATGGATTTGGAGCTAAGCCTTCTACTTCGCATAAATTTGAAGCTGAATCATGTGTTTGGCTTGGATTTGAAGCTAACTCGTTTGTTTCGCCTGCATTTGAAGCTGTTTCATTTATATCGCAAGAATTTGAATCTAAATTATTTGTGTCGTATGGATTTGAAGCTATGCCATCTACTTCGCATTGGCTTGCAGCTAAATCATGTGTAGCTCATGGATTTGAAGCTAACTCGTTTGTTTCGCATGCATTTGAAGCTAAATTATGTATATCACAAGTATTTTAAGCTAAACCATTTGATTCGCATGGATTTGAAAATAAGCCTTCTACTTCGTACTGATTTGAAGCTAAATCATGTGTTTCGTTTGAATCTGAAACTAAGCCTTCTACTTCGCATTGATTTGAAGCTAAATCGTGTGTTTCGCATTGGTTTGAAGCTAATTCCTGTATATCACAAGTATTTGAAGCTGAACCATATGTTTTGCGTGAATATTAAGCTAATCCATGTGTTTTCAACGTATTTGTAGCTGAATTATGTGTTTCGCTTGCATTTGAAGCTAATTCGTTTGTTTCGCATGCAGTTGAAACTACATCATGTAAATCACAAGTATTTGAAGCTAAACCATTCGCTTCGCATGGATTTGAAGCAAAGCCTTCAACTTCGCCTTCATTTGAAGATAAATCATGTGTTTCGCTTGGATTTGAAGCTAACACGTTTGTTTCGCATGCAGTTGAAGCTAAATCATGTACATCACAAGTATTTGAAGCTAAACCGTTTGATTCGCATGGATTTGAAGCTAAGCCTTCTACTTCGCATTGATTTGCAGCTAAATCATGTGTTTCGCTTGGTTTTGAAGCTAACTCGTTTGTTTCGCATGCAGTTGAAGCTAAATCATGTATATCACAAGTATATGAAGCTAAACCATTGGTTTCGCATGGATTTGAAGATAAGCCTTCTACTTCGCACTGATTTCAAGCTAACTCGATTGTTTCACCTGCATTTGAAGCTACATCACTTATATCGCAATTATCTGAAGATAAATCATTTGCTTCTCATGTATTTGAAGCTGAGGCTTCTACTTCGCATTGATTTGCAGCTAAATCTTGTGTTTTGCATGGATTTGAAGCTAACTCGTTTTATTCGCCTGTATTTGAAGATAAATCATGTACATCACAAGTATTTGAAGCTAAACCATTCGCTTCGCATGGATTTGAAGCAAAGCCATCAACTTCGCATTGATATGAAGATAAATCATGTGTTTAGCTTGGATTTGAAGCTAACACGTATGTTTAGCTTGCAGTTGAAGCTAAAACATGTACATCACAAGTATCTGGATCTAATCCACCTGTTTCGCAAGAATATGAAGCTATGAAGCTAATCCATGTGATTCGTATGAATTTGAAGATAAATCATGTGTTTCGCATGGATTTGAAGCTGTATCACTTATATCGCAATTATCTGAAGATAAATCATTTGTTTCTCACGTATTTGAAGCTAAGCCTTCTACTTCGCATTGATTTGAAGCTAACTCGATTGTTTCGCCCGCATATGAAGCTATATCACTTATATCGCAATTATCTGAAGATAAATCATTTGTTTCTCATGTATTTGAAGATAAGCCTTGTACTTCGCATTGATTTGAAGCTAAATCATGTGTTTCGCATGGATTTGAAGCTAACTCGTTTGTTTCGCATGCAGTTGAAGCTAAATCATGTATATCACAAGTATTTGAAGCTAAACTATTTGTTTCGCATGAATTTGAAGCTAAGCCTTCTACTTCGCATTGATTTGAAGCTAACTCATGTGTTTCGCAAGGATTTGAAGCTAACTCGTTTGTTTCGCAATGCAGTTGATGCTAAATCATGTATAAAACAAGTATTTGAAGCTAAACCATTTATTTCGCATGTATTTGAAGCTAAGACTTCTACTTTGCATGAAATTGAAGCTATGTCATGTGTTTCGCTTGGATTTGAAGCTAACTCGTTTGTTTCGCATGCATTTGATGCTAAATAATGTACATCACAAGTATTTGAAGCTAAACCATTTGTTTCGCATGAATTTGAAGCTAAATGATGTCTTTCGCATTGATTTGAAGCTAATTCTTTTGTTTCGCCTGCATTTGGAGACAAATCGTGTATATCACAAGTATTTGAAGCTAAACCGTTTGATTCGCATGGATTTGAAGCTAAGCCTTCTACTTCGCATTGATTTGCAGGTAAATGATGTGTTTCGCTTGGTTTTGAAACTAACTCGTTTGTTTCGCATGCAGTTGAAGCTAAATCATTTATATCACAAGTATTTGAAGCTAAACCATTTATTTCGCATGGACTTGAAGATAAGCCTTCTACTTCCCATTGATTTGAAGCTAACTCGATTGTTTCGCCTGCATATGAAGCTATATCACTTGTATCGCAATTATCTGAAGATAAATCATTTGTTTCTCATGTATTTGAAGATAAGCCTTGTACTTCGCATTGATTTGAAGCTAAATCTTGTGTTTCGCATGGATTTGAAACTAACTCGCTTGCTTCGCCTGCATTTGAAGCTGAATCATGTATATCACAAGTATTTGAAGCTAAACCATTTATTTCGCATGGATTTGAAGATAAGCCTTCTACTCGCATTGATCTGAAGCTAACTCGATTGTTTCACCTGCATTTGAAGCTACATCACTTATATCGCAATTATCTGAAGATAAATTATTTGTTTCTCATGTATTTAAAGCTAAGCCTTCTACTTCGCTTTGGTTTGAAGATAAACCACGTGATTCGCGTGGACTTGAAGCTAACTCGTTTGTATCGCGTGCATTTGAAGCTATATCACTTACATCGCAATTATCTGAAGTTAAATGATTTGTTTCTCAGGTATTTGTAGCTAAGCCTTCTACTTCGCATTGATTTGAAGCTAAGTCATGTGTTTCGCATGGATTTGAAGCTAACTCGTTTGTTTCACAATGCAGTTGATGCTAAATCATGTATAAAACAAGTATTTGAAGCTGAACCATTTATTTGGCATGTATTTGAAGCTAAAACTTCTACTTTGCATGAAATTGAAGCTATGTCATGTGTTTCGCTTGGATTTGAAGCTAAATCGTGAGTTTCGCATGGATTTGAAGCTAATTCATGTATATCACATGTATTTGAAGCTGAACCATATGTTTTGCGCGAATATTAAGCTAAACCATGTGTTTCGAACGTATTTGAAGCTGAATTATGTGTTTCGCTTGGATTTGAAGCTAACACGATTGTTTCGCATGCAGTTGAAGCTAAAACATGTACATCACAAGTATCTGGATCTAATTCATCTGTTTCGCAAGAATATGAAGCTATGAAGCTAATCCATGTGATTCGCATGAATTTGAAGCTAAATCATGTGTTTCGCATGGATTTGAAGCTGTATCACTTATATCGCAATTATCTGAAGATAAATCATTTGTTTCTCATGTGTTTGAAGCTAAGCCTTCTACTTCGCATTGATTCGACGCTAAATCATGTGAATCGCATGGATTTGAAGCTAACTCGTTTGTTTCGCATGCAGTTGAAGCTAAATCATGTATATCACAAGTATTTGAAGCTGAACCATTTGTTTCGCATTCATGTGAAGCTAAGCCTTCTACTTCGCATTGATTTGAAGGTAAATCATGTGTTTCGCATGGATTTGAAACTAACTCGTTTGTTTCGCATGCAGTTGAAGCTGAATCATGTTTATCACAAGTATCTGAATCTAAACAATCTGTTTCGCATGAATATTAAGATAAACCATGTGTTTCGCATGAATTTGAAGATAAATCATGTGGTTCGCATGGATGTGAAGCTAACTCGTTTGTTTCGCATGCATTTGAAACTATAACACTTCTATTCGCTAGTATTTGAAACTTAATCATTCCCATCGCATGTATTTGAAGCTAAGCCTTCAACTTCGCATTGATTTGAAGCTAAATCGTGTGCTTCGCTTGGTTTTGCAGCCTACTCGTTTATTTCGCCAACATTTAACGCTAATTCATGTATATCACAAGTATTTGAAGCTGAACCATTTGTTTTGCATGAATGTTAAGCTAAACCATGTGTTTTGAACGTATTTGAAGCTGAATTACGTGTTTCGCTTGGGTTTGAAGCTAATTCGTTTGTTTCGCATGCAGTTGATGCTAAATCATATAAATCACAAGTATTTGAAGCTAAACCATGTGTTTCGCATGGATTTGAAGCTAACTCGTTTTTTTCGCCTGCATTTGAAGGTATATCACTTATATCGCAATTATCTGAAGATAAATCATTTGTTTCTCATGTATTTGAAGTTAAGGCTTCCACTGCGCATTTATTTGAAGCTAAATCATGTGTTCCGCTTGGATTTGAAGCTAACTCGTTTGTTTCGCCTGCATTTGAACCAATATCACTTATATTCGCCAGTATTTGAAAATAAATCATTCGTTTCGCATGAATTTGTAGCTAAGCCTCCTACTTCGTATTGATTTGAAGCTAAATCATGTATTCGCTTGGATTTGAATCCAACTCGTTTGCTTCGCCTGCAGTTGAAGCTAAATCACGTATATCACAATTATTTGAAGCTGAACCTTTTGTTTCGCATGGATTTGAAACTAAAGCCTTCTACTTCGCATTAATTTGAAGCTAAATCAAGTGTTTCGCTTGGATATGAAGCTCACTCGTTTTTTTTCCAGCATTTGAAGCTATATCACTTATATCGCAAGTATTTGAAGCTAAATCATGTGTTTCGCATGGATTTGAAGCTTACTCATTTGTTTCGCATGCGGTTGAAGCTAAATCATGTATATCACAAGTATTTGAAGCTAAACCATTTGATTCGCATGGATTTGGAGCTAAGCCTTCTACTTCGCATCGATTTGGAGCTAAATCAAGTGCTTCGCTTGGATTTGAAGCTAACTCGTTTGTTTCGCATGCAGTTGAAGCTAAATCATGTATATCACAAGTATTTGAAGCTAAACCATTTGATTCCCATTGATTTGGAGCTAAGCCTTCTCCTTCGCATTGATTTGGAGCAAAATCATGTGTTTCGCATGGATTTATATCTAACACGTTTGTTTCGCAAGCAGTTGAAGCTAAATCATGTATATCACAAGTATTTGAAGCTATACCATTTGTTTCGCAAGGATTCGAAAATCAGCCTTCTATTTCGCATTGATTTGAAGCTAAAACATGTGTTTTTCATGGATTTGATGCTAACTCGTTTCTATCACATGGATTTAAAGCTAACTCGTTTGTTTCGCCTGCTGTTGAAGCTAAATCTAGTATATCACAAGTATTTGCAGCTAAACCATTTGTTTCGCATGGATTCGATAATCAACCTTCTATTTCGCATTGATTTGAAGCTACATCAAGTGTTTCGTTGGAATTTGAAGAAAACTCGTTTGTTTCGCATGCAGTTGAAGCTATATCACTTATGCTCGCAAGTATTTGAAGCTAAATCATTCGTTTCGCATGGAGTTGGAGCTAAGCCGTCCACTTCGCATTGATTTGAATCTAAATCATGTGTTTCGCTTGGATTTGAAGATAATCCATTTGATTCGCATGGATTTGATGCTAAGCCTTCTACATCGCATTGAGTTGAAGCTAAATCATGTGTTTCTCATGGATTTAAAGCTAACACCTTTGTTTCGCATGCAGTTGAATCAAAATCATGTACATCACTAGTATTTGAAACTAAACCATTTGTTTGGCATGGATGCGAAGATCAGCCTTCCACTTCGCATTGATTTGAAGCTAAATCTAGTGTTACGCTTGGATTTGAAGTTAACTCGTTAGTTTCGCATGCAGTTGAAGCTGAATCATGTATATCACAAGTATTTGAAGCTAAATCATTTGATTCTCATGGATTTGGAGCTAAGTCTTCTACTTCGCATTGATTTCGAGCTAAACCATGTGTTTCGCATGGATTTAAAGCTAACACGTTTGTTTCGCATGCAGTTGAAGCTAAATCATGTATATCACAAGTATTTGAAGATAATCCACTTGTTTTGCATGGATTCGAAAATCAGCCTTCTATTTCGCATTGATTTGAAGCTCAATCATGAGTTCCGCATGGATTTGTAGCTAACTCGTTTGTTTCGCATGGATTTGAAGCTACCTCGTTTGTTTCGCATGGATTTGAAGTTAACTCGTTAGTTTCGCATGCAGTTGAAGCTAAATCATGTATATCACAAGTATTTGAAGCTAAACCATTTGTTTCTCATGGATTTGGAGCTAAGTCTTCTACTTCGCATTGATTTCGAGCTAAATCATGTGTTTCGCATGGATTTAAAGCTAACTCGTTTCTTTCGCATGGATTTAAAGCTAACTCGTTTGTTTCGCATGCAGTTGAAGCTAAATCATGTATATCACAAGTATTTGAAGATAATCCATTTGATTTGCATGGATTCGAAAATCAGCCTCCTATTTCGCATTGATTTGAATCTAAATCATGAGTTTCGCACGGATTTGAAGCTAACTCGTTTGTTTCGCATGGATTTGAAGCTAACTCGTTTGTTTCGCATGGATTTAAAGCTAACTCGTTTGTTTCGCATGCAGTTGAAGCTAAATCATGTATATCACAAGTATTTGAAGCTAAACCATTTGATTCCCATTGATTTGGAGCTAAGCCTTCTCCTTCGCATTGATTTGGAGCAAAATCATGTGTTTCGCATGGATTTATAGCTAACACGTTTGTTTCGCATGCAGTTGAAGCTAAATCATGTATATCACAAGTATTTGAAGCTAAACCATTTGTTTCGCATGGTTTCGAAAATCAGCGTTCTATTTCGCATTGATTTGAAGCTAAATCGTGAGTTTCGCATGGATTTGAAGCTAACTCGTTTGTTTCGCATGGATTTGAAGCTAACTCATTTGTTTCGCATGCAGTTGAAGCAAATTCATGTATATCACAAGTATTTGAAGCTAAACCATTTGATTCGCATGGATTTGATGCTAAGCCTTCTACTTCGCATCGAGTTGAAGCTAAATCAAGTGTTTCGTTTGGATTTGTATAAAACTCGTTTGTTTCGCATGGATTTGAAGCTAACTCGTTTGTTTCGCATGCAGTTGAATCAAAATCATGTATATCACAAGTATTTGATGCTAAACCATTTGATTCGCATGCATTTGGAGCTAAGCCTTCTACTTCGCATCGATTTGGAGCTAAATCATGTGCTTCGCTTGGATTTGAAGCTAACTCGTTTGTTTCGCATGCAGTTGAAGCTAAATCATGTATATCACAAGTATTTGAAGCTATACCATTTGATTCCCATTGATTTGAAGCTAAGCCTTCTCCTTCGCATTGATTTGGAGCAAAATCATGTGTTTCGCATGGATTTATATCTAACACGTTTGTTTCGCAAGCAGTTGAAGCTAAATCATGTATATCACAAGTATTTGAAGCTATACCATTTGTTTCGCAAGGATTCGAAAATCAGCCTTCTATTTCGCATTGATTTGAAGCTAAATCATGTGTTTCTCATGGATTTGATGCTAACTCGTTTCTATCACATGGATTTAAAGCTAACTCGTTTGTTTCGCCTGCTGTTGAAGCTAAATCATGTATATCACAAGTATTTTAAGCTAAACCAATTGTTTCTCGTGTATTTGAAGCTAAGCCTTCCACTTCGCATTGATTTGAAGCTAACTCGGTTGTTTCGCCTGCATATGAATCTATATCACTTATATCGCAATTATCTGAAGATAAATCATTTGTTTCTCATGTATTTGAAGATAAGCCTCCTACTTCGCATTAATTCGAAGCTAAATCATGTATATCACAAGTATTTGAAGCTAAGCCATTTGTTTCGGATTGATTTGAAGCTAAGCCTTCTACTTCGCATTGATATGATGCTACATCATATGTTTCGCATGGATTTGAAACTAACTCGTTTGTTTCGTCTTCATTTGAAGCTGTTTCATTTATATCGCAAGAATTTGAAACTAAACTATTTGTTTCGGATGGATTTGAAGATAAGCCTTCTACTTCGCATTGATTTAAATCTAAATCGTGTGTATGGCATGGATTTGAAGCTGACTCGTTTGTTTCGCATGCAGTTGAAGCTAAATCATGTATATCACAAGTATTTGAAGCTAAACCATTTGTTTCGGATTGATTTGAAGCTAAGCCTTCTACTTCGCATTGATTTGATGCTAAATCATATGTTTCGCATGGATTTGAAACTAACTCGTTTGTTTCGTCTTCATTTGAAGCTGTATCATTTATATCGCAAGTATTTGAAGCTAAACCATTTGTTTCGGATGGATTTGAAGATAAGCCTTCTACTTCGCATTGATTTAAATCTAAATCGTGTGTATGGCATGGATATGAAGCTAACTCTTTTGTTTCGCTTGCATTTGAAGATAAATCATGTATATCACAAGTATTTAAAGCTCAACCGTTTGATTCGCATGGAGTTGAAGCTAACCCTTCTACTTCGCATTGATTTGCAGCTAAATCATGTGTTTCGCTTGGTGTTGAAGCTAACTCGAATGTTTCGCATGCAGTTGAGGCTAAATCATGTATAGCACAAGTATTTGAAGGTAAACCATTTGTTTCTCATGTATTTGAAGCTAAGCCTTCCACTTCGCATTGATTTGAAGCTAACTCGATTGTTCCGCCTGCATATGAATCTATATCACTTATATCGCAATTATCTGTAGATAAATCATTTGTTTCTCATGTATTTGAAGCTAAGCCTTCTACTTCGCATCGATTCGAAGCTAAATCATGTGAATCGCAAGGATTTGAAACTAACTCGTTTGTTTCGCATGCAGTTGAAGCTAAATCATGTATATCACAAGTATTTGAAGCTAAGCCATTTGTTTCGGATTGATTTGAAGCTAAGCCTTCTACTTCGCATTGATATGATGCTATATCATATGTTTCGCATGGATTTGAAACTAGCTCGTTTGTTTCGTCTTCATTTGAAGCAGTTTCATTTATATCGCAAGTATTTGAAGCTAAACTATTTGTTTCGGATTGATTTGAAGCTAAGCCTTCTACTTCGCATTGATTTGATGCTAAATCATATGTTTCGCATGGATTTGAAACTAACTCGTTTGTTTCGTCTTCATTTGAAGCTGTTTCATTTATATCGCAAGTATTTGAAGCTAAACCATTTGTTTCGCATGGATTTGAAGCTAAGCCTTCTACTTCGCATTGATTTGAAGCTAAATCATGTGTTTCGCTGGGATTTGAAGCTAACTCGTTTGTTTCGCATGCAGTTGAAGCTAAATCATGTATATCACAAGTATTTTAAGCTAAACCAATTGTTTCTCGTGTATTTGAAGCTAAGCCTTCCACTTCGCATTGATTTGAAGCTAACTCGGTTGTTTCGCCTGCATATGAATTTATATCACTTATATCGCAATTATCTGAAGATAAATCATTTGTTTCTCATGTATTTGAAGATAAGCCTCCTACTTCGCATTGATTTGATGCTAAATCGTGTGTTTCGCATGGATTTCAAGATAACTCGTTTCTTACGCAAGCAAATGAAGCTAAATCATGTATATCACAAGTATTTGATGCTAAACCATTTGTTTCGCATGGATTTGAAGCTAAGCCTTCTACTTCGCATTGATTTGCAGCTAAATCATGTGTTTCGCTTGGTTTTGAAGCTAACTCGTTTGTTTCGCATGCAGTTGAAGCTAAATCATGTATAGCACAAGTATTTGAAGGTAAACCATATGTTTCGCATGGATTTGAAGATAAGCCTTCTACTTCGCGTTGATTTGAAGCTAAATCATGTGTATCGCTTGAATTTGAAGCTAACTCGTTTGTTTCGCATGCATTTGAAGCTAAATTATGTATATCACAAGTATTTTAAGCTAAACCATTTGATTCGCATGGATTTGAAATTAAGCCTTCTACTTCGTACTGATTTGAAGCTAAATCATGTGTTTCGTTGAATTTGAAACTAAGCCTTCTACTTCGCATTGATTTAAAGATATATCGTGTGTTTCGCATGGATTTGAAGCTAATTCATGTATATCACAAGTATTTGAAGCTGAACCACATGTTTTGCGTGAACATTAAGCTAAACCATGTGTTTCCAACGTATTTGAAGCTGAATTATGTGTTTCGCTTGCATTTGAAGCTAATTCGATTGTTTCGCATGCAGTTGAAGCTAAATCATGTAAATCACAAGTATTTGAAGCTAAACCATTCGCTTCGCATGGATTTGAAGCAAAGCCTTCAACTTCGCCTTCATTTGAAGATAAATCATGTGTTTCGCTTGGATTTGAAGCTAACACGTTTGTTTCGCATGCAGTTGAAGCTAAAACATGTACATCACAAGTATCTGAATCTAATCCATCTGTTTCGCAAGAATATGAAGCTATGAAGCTAATCCATGTGATTCGCATGAATTTGAAACTAAATCATGTGAATCGCATGGATTTGAAGCTGTATCACTTATATCGCAATTATCTGAAGATAAATCATTTGTTTCTCATGTGTTTGAAGCTAAGCCTTCTACTTCGCATCGATTCGAAGCTAAATCATGTGAATCGCAAGGATTTGAAACTAACTCGTTTGTTTCGCATGCAGTTGAAGCTAAATCATGTATATCACAAGTATTTGAAGCTAAGCCATTTGTTTCGGATTGATTTGAAGCTAAGCCTTCTACTTCGCATTGATATGATGCTATATCATATGTTTCGCATGGATTTGAAACTAGCTCGTTTGTTTCGTCTTCATTTGAAGCTGTTTCATTTATATCGCAAGAATTTGAAACTAAACTATTTGTTTCGGATGGATTTGAAGATAAGCCTTCTACTTCGCATTGATTTAAATCTAAATCGTGTGTATGGCATGGATTTGAAGCTGACTCGTTTGTTTCGCACGCAGTTGAAGCTAAATCATGTATATCACAAGTATTTGAAGCTAAACCATTTGTTTCGGAAGGATTTGAAGCTAAGCCTTCTACTTCGCATTGATTTGATGCTAAGTCATATGTTTTGCATGGATTTGAAACTAACTCGTTTGTTTCGTCTTCATTTGAAGCTGTATCATTTATATCGCAAGTACTTGAAGCTAAACCATTTGTTTCGGATGGATTTGAAGATAAGCCTTCTACTTCGCATTGATTTAAATCTAAATCGTGTGTATGGCATGGATATGAAGCTAACTCTTTTGTTTCGCTTGCATTTGAAGATAAATCATGTATATCACAAGTATTTAAAGCTCAACCGTTTGATTCGCATGGAGTTGAAGCTAACCCTTCTACTTCGAATTGATTTGCAGCTAAATCATGTGTCTCGCTTGGTGTTGAAGCTAACTCGAATGTTTCGCATGCAGTTGAGGCTAAATCATTTATAGCACAAGTATTTGAAGGTAAACCATTTGTTTCTCATGTATTTGAAGCTAAGCCTTCCACTTCGCATTGATTTGAAGCTAACTCGATTGTTTCGCCTGCATATGAATCTATATCACTTATATCGCAATTATCTGTAGATAAATCATGTGTTTCTCATGTATTTGAAGCTAAGCCTTCTACTTCGCATCGATTCGAAGCTAAATCATGTGAATCGCAAGGATTTGAAACTAACTCGTTTGTTTCGCATGCAGTTGAAGCTAAATCATGTATAGCACAAGTATTTGAAGGTAAACCATATGTTTCGCATGGATTTGAAGATAAGCCTTCTACTTCGCATTGATTTGAAGCTAAATCATGTGTATCGCTTGAATTTGAAGCTAACTCGTTTGTTTCGCATGCGTTTGAAGCTAAATTATGTATATCACAAGTATTTTAAGCTAAACCATTTGATTCGCATGGATTTGAAATTAAGCCTTCTACTTCGTACTGATTTGAAGCTAAATCATGTGTTTCGTCGAATTTGAAACTAATCCTTCTACTTCGCATTGATTTGAAGCTATATCGTGTGTTTCGCATGGATTTGAAGCTAATTCATATATATCACAAGTATTTGAAGCTGAACCACATGTTTTGCGTGAATATTAAGCTAAACCATGTGTTTCCAACGAATTTGAAGCTGAATTATGTGTTTCGCTTGCATTTGAAGCTAATTCGATTGTTTCGCATGCAGTTGAAGCTAAATCATATAAATCACAAGTATTTGAAGTTAAAACATTCGCTTCGCATGGATTTGAAGCAAAGCCTTCAACTTCGCCTTCATTTGAAGATAAATCATGTGTTTCGCTTGGATTTGAAGCTAACACGTTTGTTTCGCATGCAGTTGAAGCTAAAACATGTACATCACAAGTATCTGAATCTAATCCATCTGTTTCGCAAGAATATGAAGCTATGAAGCTAATCTATGTGATTCGCATGAATTTGTAGCTAAATCATGTGTTTCGCATGGATTTGAAGCTGTATCACTTATATCGCAATTATCTGAAGATAAATCATTTGTTTCTCGTGTGTTTGAAGATAAGCCTTCTACTTCGCATCGATTCGAAGCTAAATCATGTGAATCGCAAGGATTTGAAACTAACTCGGTTGTTTCGCATGCAGTTGAAGCTAAAACATGTACATCACAAGTATCTGGATCTAATCCATCTTTTTCGCAAGAATATGAAGCTATGAAGCTAATCCATGTGATTCGCATGAATTTGAAGCTAAATCATGTCTTTCGCATGGATTTGAAGCTGTATCACTTATATCGCAATTATCTGAAGATAAATTATTTGTTTCTAATGTGTTTGAAGCTCAAGCCTTCTACTTCGCATTGATTCGAAGCTAAATCATGTGAATCGCATGGATTTGAAGCTAACTCGTTTGTTCGCATGCAGTTGAAGCTAAATCATGTATATCACAAGTATTTGAAGCTAAACCATTTGTTTCGGATTGATTTGAAGCTAAGCCTTCCACTTCGCATTGATTTGAAGCTAACTCGATTGTTTCGCCTGCATATGAATCTATATCACTTATATCGCAATTATCAGTAGATAAATCATTTGTTTCTCATGTATTTGAAGATAAGCCTCCTACTTCGCATTAATTCGAAGCTAAATCATGTGAATCGCAAGGATTTGCAACTAACTCGTTTGTTTCGCATGCAGTTGAAGCTAAATCATGTATATCACAAGTATTTGAAGCTAAGCCATTTGTTTCGGATTGATTTGAAGCTAAGCCTTCTACTTCGCATTGATATGATGCTACATCATATGTTTCGCATGGATTTGAAACTAACTCGTTTGTTTCGTCTTCATTTGAAGCTGTTTCATTTATATCGCAAGAATTTGAAGCTAAACTATTTGTTTCGGATGGATTTGAAGATAAGCCTTCTATTTCGCGATGATTTGCAGCTAAATCATGTGTTTCGCTTGGTGTTGAAGCTAACTCGAATGTTTCGCACGCAGTTGGGGCTAAATCATGTATAGCACAAGTATTTGAAGGTAAACCATTTGTTTCGCATGGATTTGAAGATATGCCTCCTACTTCGCATTGATTTGAAGCTAAATCATGTGTTTCGCTGTGATTTGTAGCTAACTCGTTTGTTTCGCATGTAGTTGAAGCTAAATTATGTTTATCAAAAGTTTTTGAAGCTATAGCATTTGTTTCGCATGGATTTGAAGCTAACTCTTTGGTTTCGCCTGCATTTGAAGATAAATTATTTATATCACAAGTATTTGATGCTAAACCATTTGTTTCGGATGGATTTGAAGATAAGCCTTCAACTTCGCGTTGATTTAAATCTAAATCGTGTGTATGGCATGGATATGAAGCTAACTCTATTGTTTCGCCTGCATTTGAAGATAAATCATGTATATCACAAGTATTTGAAGCTGAACCTTTTGATTCGCATGGATTTGAAGCTAAGCCTTCTCCTGCATTGATTTGCAGCTAAATCATGTGTTTCGCTTGGTTTTGAAGCTAACTCGTTTGTTTCGCATGCAGTTGAGGCTAAATCATGTATATCACAAGTATTTTAAGCTAAACCATTTGTTTCTCATGTATTTGAAGATAAGCCTTGCACTTCGCATTGATTTGAAGCTAAGTCTTCTACTTCGCATTGATTTGAAGGTAAATCATGTGTTTCGCTTGGATTTGAAGCTAACTCTTTTGTTTCGTTTGCAGTTGAAGCTAAATCATGTACATCACAAGCATCTGGATCTAATCAATCTTTCTCGCAAGAATATGAAGCTATGAAGCTAAACCATGTGTTTCGCATGTATTTGAAACTAAATGATGTGTTTCGCATGGATTTGAAGCTAACTCTTTTGTTACGCCTGCATTTGAAGATAAATCATGTATATCACAAGTATTTGAAGCTGAACCGTTTGATTCGCATGGATTTGAAGCAAAGACTTCAACTTCGCATTGATTTGAAGATAAATCATGTGTTTCGCTTGGATTTGAAGCTAACACGTTTGCTTCGCATGCAGATGAAGCTAAAACATGTACATCACAAGTATCTGGATCTAATTCATCTTTCTCGCAAGAATATTAAGCTATGAAGCTAATCCATGTGATTCTCATGAATTTGAAGCTAAATCATGTCTTTCGCATGGATTTGAAGCTGTACCACTTATATCGCAATTATCTGAAGATAAATCATGTGTTTCTCATGTGTTTGAAGCTAAGCCTTCTACTTCGCATTGATTCGAAGCTAAATCATGTGAATCGCATGGATTTGAAGCTAACTCGTTTGTTTCGCCTGTATTTGAAGATAAATCATGTATATCGCAAGTATTTGAAGCTAAACCATTCGCTTCGCACGGATTTGAAGCTAAGCCTTCTACTTCGCATTGATTCGAAGCTAAATCATGTGAATCGCATGGATTTGAAGCTAACTCGTTTGTTCCGCATGCAGTTGAAGCGAAATCATGTATATCACAAGTATTTGAAGCTAAACCATTTGTTTCGGATTGATTTGAAGCTAAGCCTTCTACTTCGCATTGATTTGAAGCTAAATCATGTGTTTCGCTGGGATTTGAAGCTAACTCGTTTGTTTCGCATGCAGTTGAAGCTAAATCATGTTTATCAAAAGTATATGAAGCTATAACATTTGTTTCGCATGAATTTGAAGCTAAGCCTTCTACTTCGCATTGATTTGAAGTTAATCATGTGTTTCTCTTGGATTTGAAGCTAACTCGTTTGTTTCGCATGCATACGAATCTATATCACTTATATCGCAATTATCTGAAGATAAATAATTTGTTTCTCATGTATTTGAAGATAAGCCTCCTACTTCGCATTGATTTGACGCTAAATCGTGTGTTTCGCATGGATTTCAAAATAACTCGTTTCTTTCGCATGCAAATGAAGCTAAATCATGTATATCACAAGTATTTGATGCTAAACCATTTGTTTCGCATGGATTTGAAGCTAAGCCTTCTACTTCGCATTGATTTGCAGCTAAATCATGTGTGTCGCTTGGTTTTGAAGCTAACTCGTTTGTTTCGCATGCAGTTGAAGCTAAATCATGTGTATCTCAAGTATTTTAAGCTAATCCAATTGTTTCTCATGTGTTTGATCTAAGCCTTCTACTTCGCATTGATTCGAAGCTAAATCATGTGAATCGCATGGATTTGAAGCTAACTCGTTTGTTTCGCCTGTATTTGAAGATAAATCATGTATATCACAAGTATTTGAAGCTAAACCATTCGCTTGGCACGGATTTGAAGCTAAGCCTTCTGCTTCGCATTGATTCGAAGCTAAATCATGTGAATCGCATGGATTTGAAGCTAACTCGTTTGTTTCGCATGCAGTTGAAGCGAAATCATGTATATCACAAGTATTTGAAGCTAAACCATTTGTTTCGGATTGATTTGAAGCTAAGCCTTCTACTTCGCATTGATTTGAAGCTAAATCATGTGTTTCGCTGGGATTTGAAGCTAACTCGTTTGTATCGCATGCAGTTGAAGCTAAATCATGTTTATCAAAAGTATATGAAGCTATAGCATTTGTTTCGCATGAATTTGAAGCTAAGCCTTCTACTTCGCATTGATTTGAAGTTAAATCATGTGTTTCTCTTGGATTTGAAGCTAACTCGTTTGTTTCGCATGCAGTTGAAGCTAAATCATGTATATCACAAGTATTTGATGCTAAACCATTTGTTTCGTATGGATTTGAAGCTAAGACTTCTATTTCGCATTGATTTGTAGGTAAATCATGTGTTTCGCTTGGATTTGCAACTAACTCGTTTGTTTCGCATGCAGTTGAAGCTAAATCATGTTTATCACAAGTATCTGAATATAAACCATCTGTGTCGCATGACTATTGAGCTAAACCACGTGTTTCGCTTGAATTTGAAGCTAAATGATGTGTTTCGCATGGATATGAAGCTAACTCTTTTGTTTCGCCTGCATTTGAAGATAAATCATATATATCACAAGTACTTGAAGCTCAACCGTTTGATTCGCATTGATTTGAAGCTAAGCCTTCTACTTCGCATTCATTTGCAGCAAAATCATGTGTTACGCTTGGATTTGAAACTACCTCGTTTGTTTCGCCTGCATTTGAACCAATATCACTTATATTCGCCAGTATTTGAAGATAAATCATTCGTTTCGCATGGAGTTGAAGCCAAGCCTTCCACATCGCATTGATTTGAAGATAAACCATGTGTTTCTCATGGATTTAAAGCTAACACGTTTGTTTCGCATGCAGTTGAAGCTCAATCATGTATATAACAAGGATTTGAAGCTAAACCATTTGTTTCGCATTGGTTTTGATGCTAAGCCTTCTACTTTGCATTGATTTGAAGATAAATCACGTGTTTCGATTGGATATGAAGCTCACTGGTTTGTTTTTCCAGCATTTGAAGCTATATCACTTATATCGCAAGTATTTGAAGCTAAATCATTTGTGTCGCATGGATTCGAAAATCAGCCTTCTATTTCGCATTGATTTGAATCTAAATCATGTGTTTCGCATGGATTTAAAGCTAACACGTTTGTTTCGCATGCAGTTGAATCTAAATCATGTTCATCACAAGTATTTGAAGATAATCCATGTGTTTTGCATGGATTCGAAAATCAGCCTTCTATTTCGCATTGATTTGAAGCCAAATCATGTGTTTCTCATGGATTTAAAGCTAACACGTTTGTTTCGAATGCAGTTGAAGCTCAATTATGTATATCACAAGTATTTGAAGCTAAACCATTTGTTTCGCATTGGTTTTGAAGCTAAGCCTTCTACTTCGCATTGATTTGAAGATAAATCATGTGTTGCGCTTGGATTTGACGCTAACTCGTTTGTTTCGCATGCAGTTGAAGCTATATCACTTATATCGCAAGTATTTGAAGCTGAACCATTTGTTTCGCATGAATATTAAGCTAAACCATGTGCTTCGAATTAATTTGAAGCTAAATCATGTTTTTCGCATGTATTTGAAGCTAACTCGTTTGTTTCGCCTGCATGTGAAGCTAAATCATGTATATTACAAGTATTTGAAGCTAAACCATTTGTTTCGCATGGATTCGAAAATCAGCCTTCTATTTCGCAATGATTTGAAGCTAAATCATGAGTTTCGTATGGATTTGAAGCTAACTCGTTTGTTTCGCATGGATATGAAGCTAACTTATTTGTTTCGCATGCAGTTGAATCAAAAATCATGTATATCACAAGTATTTGAAGCTAAACCATTTGTTTCGCATGGATTCGATGATCAGCCTTCCACTTCGCATTGATTTGAAGCTAAATCAAGTGTTTCGCTTGGATTTGAAGTTAACTCGTTAGTTTCGAATGCTGTTGAAGCTAAGTCATGTATATCACAAGTATTTTTAGCTAAACCATTTGATTCTCATGGATTTGGAGCTAAGGCTTCTACTTCGCATTGATTTCGAGCTAAATCATGTGTTTCGCATGGATTTAAAGCTAACACGTTTGTTTCGCATGCAGTTGAAGCTAAGTCATGTATATCACAAGTATTTGAAGATAATCCATTTGTTTTGCATGGATTCGAAAATCAGCCTTCTATTTCGCATTGATTTGAAGCCAAATCATGTGTTTGTCATGGATTTAAAGCTATCACGTTTGTCTCGCATGCAGTTAATGCTCAATCATGTATATCACAAGTATTTGAAGCTAAACCATTTGTTGCGCATTGGTTTTGAAGCTAAGCCTTCTACTTCGCATTGATTTGAAGCTATATCATGTGTTACGCATGAATATGAAGCTCACTCGTTTGTTTTTCCAGCATTTGAAGCTATATTACTTATATCGCAAGTATTTGAAGCTGAACCATTTGTTTCGCATGAATATTAAGCTAAACCATGTGCTTCGAATGAATTTGAAGCTAAATCACGTTTTTCGCATGTATTTGAAGCTAACTCGTTTGTTTCGCCTGCATGTGAAGCTAAATCATGTATATCACAAGTATTTGAAGCTAATACATTTGATTCCCATGGATTTGAAGATAAGCCTTCCACTTCGCATTGATTTGAAGCTAAATCATTTGTGTCGCATGGATTTGATGCTAAGCCTTCTACTTCTCATTGATTTGGAGCTAACACGTTTGTTTCGCATATAGTTGAATCTAAATCATGTATATCACAAGTATTTGAAGCTAAACCATTTGTTTCGCATGGATTCGAAAATCAGACTTCTATTTCGCATTGATTTGAAGCTAAATCGTGAGTTTCGCATGGATATGAATCTAACTCGTTTGTTTCGCATGGTTTTGAAGCTTACTCATTTGTTTCGCATGCAGTTGAATCATAATCATGTATATCACAAGTATTTGAAGCTAAACCATTTGTTTCGCATGGATTCGAAACTCAGACTTCTATTTCGCATTGATTTGAAGCTAAATCATGAGTTTCGCATGGATTTGAAGCTAACTCGTTTGTTTCGCATGGATATGAAGCTAACTCATTTGTTTCGCATGCAGTTGAAGCTAAATCTTGTATATCACAAGTATTTGAAGCTAAACCATTTGATTCGCATGTATTTGGAGCTAAACCTTCTACTTCGCATTGATTTGAAACTAAATCGAGTGTTTCGTTTGGATTTGAAGCAACACATTTGTTTCTCATGCAGTTGAAGCTATATCACTTATGTTCGCAAGTATTTGAAGCTAAATCATTCGTTTCGCACGGAGTTGAAGCTAAGCCTTCTACTTCGCATTGATTTGAAGCTAAATCAAGTGTTTCGTTTGGATTTGAAGAAAACTCGTTTGTTTCGCATGCAGTTGAAGCTATATCACTTATGCTCGCAAGTATTTGAAGCTAAATCATTCGTTTCGCATGGAGTTGAAGCCAAGCCTTCCACATCGCATTGATTTGAAGATAAACCATGTGTTTCTCATGGATTTAAATCTAACACGTTCGTTTCGCATGCAGTTGAAGCTCAATCATGTATATAACAGGGATTTGAAGCTAAACCATTTGTTTCGCATTGGTTTTGATGCTAAGCCTTCTACTTCGCATTGATTTGAAGCTAAATCATGTGTTACGCTTGGATATGAAGCTCACTCGTTTGTTTTTCCAGCATTTGAAGCTATATTACTTATATCGCAAGTATTTGAAGCTGAACCATTTGTTTCGCATGAATATTAAGCTAAACCATGTGCTTCGAATGAATTTGAAGCTAAATCGTGAGTTCCGCATGTATTTTTCAAGCTAACTCGTTTGTTTCGCATGCAGTTGAAGCTCAATCACGTATATCACAAGTATTCGAAGCTAAACCATTTGTTTCGCATGGATTTGAAGCTAAGCCTTCTACTTCGCATTGATTTGAAGATAAATCATGTGTTGCGCTTGGATTTGACGCTAACTCGTTTGTTTCGCATGCAGTTGAAGCTATATCACTTATATCGCAAGTATTTGAAGCTAAATCATTTGTGTCGCATGGATTCGAAATTCAACCTTCTATTTCGCATTGATTTGATGCTAAATCACGTGTTTCGATTGGATATGAAGCTCACTCGTTTGTTTTTCCAGCATATGAAGCTATATCACTTATATCGCAAGTATTTGAAGCTAAACCAGTGTGTCGCATGGATTCGAAAATCAGCCTTCTATTTCGCATTGATTTGAAGCCAAATCATGTGTTTGTCATGGATTTAAAGCTAACACGTTTGTTTCGCATACAGTTGAAGCTCAATTATGTATATCACAAGTATTTGAAGCTAAACCATTTGTTTCGCATTGGTTTTGGAGCTAAGCCTTCTACTTCGCATTGATTTGAAGCTATATCATGTGTTACGCATGGATATGAAGCTCACTCGTTTGTTTTTCCAGCATTTGAAGCTATATTACTTATATCGCAAGTATTTGAAGCTGAACCATTTGTTTCACATGAATATTAAGCTAAACCATGTGCTTCGAATGAATTTGAAGCTAAATCACGTTTTTCGCATGTATTTGAAGCTAACTCGTTTGTTTCGCCTCCATGTGAAGCTAAATCATGTATATCACAAGTATTTGAAGCTAATACATTTGATTCCCATGGATTTGAAGATAAGCCTTCCACTTCGCATTGATTTGAAGCTAAATCATTTGTGTCGCATGGATTTGATGCTAAGTCTTCTACTTCGCATTGATTTGGAGCTAACACGTTTGTTTCGCATATAGTTGAATCTAAATCATGTATATAACAAGTATTTAAAGCTAAACCATTTGTTTCGCATGGATTCGAAAATCAGACTTCTATTTCGCATTGATTTGAAGCTAAATCGTGAGTTTCGCATGGGTTTGAATCTAACTCGTTTGTTTTGCATGGTTTTGAAGCTTACTCATTTGTTTCGCATGCAGTTGAATCATAATCATGTATATCACAAGTATTTGAAGCTAAACCATTTGATTTGCATGTATTTGGAGTTAAACCTTCTACTTCGCATTGATTTGAAGCTAAATCGAGTGTTTCGTTTGGATTTGAAGTAACACATTTGTTTCTCATGCAGTTGAAGCTATATCACTTATGTTCGCAAGTATTTGAAGCTAAATCATTCGTTTCGCACGGAGTTGAAGCTAAGCCTTCTACTTCGCATTGATTTGAAGCTAAATCGAGTGTTTCGTTTGGATTTGAAGAAAACTCGTTTGTTTCGCATGCAGTTGAAGCTATATCACTTATGCTCGCAAGTATTTGAAGCTAAATCATTCGATTCGCATGGAGTTGAAGCCAAGCCTTCCTCATCGCATTGATTTGAAGATAAATCATGTGTTTCTCATGGATTTAAAGCTAATACGTTTGTTTCGCATGCAGTTGAAGCTCAATCATGAATATAACAAGGATTTGAAGCTAAACCAATTGATTCGCATGTATTTGGAGCTAAACCTTCTACTTCGCATTGATTTGAAGCTAAATCGAGTGTTTCGTTTGGATTTGAAGCAACACATTTGTTTCTCAAGCAGTTGAAGCTATATCACTTATATTCGCCAGTATTTGAAGATAAATCATTCGTTTCGCATGGAGTTGAAGCCAAGCCTTCCACATCGCATTGATTTGAAGATAAACCATGTGTTTCTCATGGATTTAAAGCTAACACGTTTGTTTCGCATGCAGTTGAAGCTCAATCATGTATATAACAAGGATTTGAAGCTAAACCATTTGTTTCGCATTGGTTTTGATGCTAAGCCTTCTACTTTGCATTGATTTGAAGATAAATCACGTGTTTCGATTGGATATGAAGCTCACTGGTTTGTTTTTCCAGCATTTGAAGCTATATCACTTATATCGCAAGTATTTGAAGCTAAATCATTTGTGTCGCATGGATTCGAAAATCAGCCTTCTATTTCGCATTGATTTGAATCTAAATCATGTGTTTCGCATGGATTTAAAGCTAACACGTTTGTTTCGCATGCAGTTGAATCTAAATCATGTTCATCACAAGTATTTGAAGATAATCCATGTGTTTTGCATGGATTCGAAAATCAGCCTTCTATTTCGCATTGATTTGAAGCCAAATCATGTGTTTGTCATGGATTTAAAGCTAACACGTTTGTTTCGCATACAGTTGAAGCTCAATTATGTATATCACAAGTATTTGAAGCTAAACCATTTGTTTCGCATTGGTTTTGGAGCTAAGCCTTCTACTTCGCATTGATTTGAAGCTATATCATGTGTTACGCATGGATATGAAGCTCACTCGTTTGTTTTTCCAGCATTTGAAGCTATATTACTTATATCGCAAGTATTTGAAGCTGAACCATTTGTTTCACATGAATATTAAGCTAAACCATGTGCTTCGAATGAATTTGAAGCTAAATCACGTTTTTCGCATGTATTTGAAGCTAACTCGTTTGTTTCGCCTCCATGTGAAGCTAAATCATGTATATCACAAGTATTTGAAGCTAATACATTTGATTCCCATGGATTTGAAGATAAGCCTTCCACTTCGCATTGATTTGAAGCTAAATCATTTGTGTCGCATGGATTTGATGCTAAGTCTTCTACTTCGCATTGATTTGGAGCTAACACGTTTGTTTCGCATATAGTTGAATCTAAATCATGTATATAACAAGTATTTAAAGCTAAACCATTTGTTTCGCATGGATTCGAAAATCAGACTTCTATTTCGCATTGATTTGAAGCTAAATCGTGAGTTTCGCATGGGTTTGAATCTAACTCGTTTGTTTTGCATGGTTTTGAAGCTTACTCATTTGTTTCGCATGCAGTTGAATCATAATCATGTATATCACAAGTATTTGAAGCTAAACCATTTGATTTGCATGTATTTGGAGTTAAACCTTCTACTTCGCATTGATTTGAAGCTAAATCGAGTGTTTCGTTTGGATTTGAAGTAACACATTTGTTTCTCATGCAGTTGAAGCTATATCACTTATGTTCGCAAGTATTTGAAGCTAAATCATTCGTTTCGCACGGAGTTGAAGCTAAGCCTTCTACTTCGCATTGATTTGAAGCTAAATCGAGTGTTTCGTTTGGATTTGAAGAAAACTCGTTTGTTTCGCATGCAGTTGAAGCTATATCACTTATGCTCGCAAGTATTTGAAGCTAAATCATTCGATTCGCATGGAGTTGAAGCCAAGCCTTCCTCATCGCATTGATTTGAAGATAAATCATGTGTTTCTCATGGATTTAAAGCTAATACGTTTGTTTCGCATGCAGTTGAAGCTCAATCATGAATATAACAAGGATTTGAAGCTAAACCAATTGATTCGCATGTATTTGGAGCTAAACCTTCTACTTCGCATTGATTTGAAGCTAAATCGAGTGTTTCGTTTGGATTTGAAGCAACACATTTGTTTCTCAAGCAGTTGAAGCTATATCACTTATATTCGCCAGTATTTGAAGATAAATCATTCGTTTCGCATGGAGTTGAAGCCAAGCCTTCCACATCGCATTGATTTGAAGATAAACCATGTGTTTCTCATGGATTTAAAGCTAACACGTTTGTTTCGCATGCAGTTGAAGCTCAATCATGTATATAACAAGGATTTGAAGCTAAACCATTTGTTTCGCATTGGTTTTGATGCTAAGCCTTCTACTTTGCATTGATTTGAAGATAAATCACGTGTTTCGATTGGATATGAAGCTCACTGGTTTGTTTTTCCAGCATTTGAAGCTATATCACTTATATCGCAAGTATTTGAAGCTAAATCATTTGTGTCGCATGGATTCGAAAATCAGCCTTCTATTTCGCATTGATTTGAATCTAAATCATGTGTTTCGCATGGATTTAAAGCTAACACGTTTGTTTCGCATGCAGTTGAATCTAAATCATGTTCATCACAAGTATTTGAAGATAATCCATGTGTTTTGCATGGATTCGAAAATCAGCCTTCTATTTCGCATTGATTTGAAGCTAAATCGTGAGTTTCGCATGGGTTTGAATCTAACTCGTTTGTTTTGCATGGTTTGAAGCTTACTCATTTGTTTCGCATGCAGTTGAATCATAATCATGTATATCACAAGTATTTGAAGCTAAACCATTTGATTTGCATGTATTTGGAGTTAAACCTTCTACTTCGCATTGATTTGAAGCTAAATCGAGTGTTTCGTTTGGATTTGAAGTAACACATTTGTTTCTCATGCAGTTGAAGCTATATCACTTATGTTCGCAAGTATTTGAAGCTAAATCATTCGTTTCGCACGGAGTTGAAGCTAAGCCTTCTACTTCGCATTGATTTGAAGCTAAATCGAGTGTTTCGTTTGGATTTGAAGAAAACTCGTTTGTTTCGCATGCAGTTGAAGCTATATCACTTATGCTCGCAAGTATTTGAAGCTAAATCATTCGATTCGCATGGAGTTGAAGCCAAGCCTTCCTCATCGCATTGATTTGAAGATAAATCATGTGTTTCTCATGGATTTAAAGCTAATACGTTTGTTTCGCATGCAGTTGAAGCTCAATCATGAATATAACAAGGATTTGAAGCTAAACCAATTGATTCGCATGTATTTGGAGCTAAACCTTCTACTTCGCATTGATTTGAAGCTAAATCGAGTGTTTCGTTTGGATTTGAAGCAACACATTTGTTTCTCAAGCAGTTGAAGCTATATCACTTATATTCGCCAGTATTTGAAGATAAATCATTCGTTTCGCATGGAGTTGAAGCCAAGCCTTCCACATCGCATTGATTTGAAGATAAACCATGTGTTTCTCATGGATTTAAAGCTAACACGTTTGTTTCGCATGCAGTTGAAGCTCAATCATGTATATAACAAGGATTTGAAGCTAAACCATTTGTTTCGCATTGGTTTTGATGCTAAGCCTTCTACTTTGCATTGATTTGAAGATAAATCACGTGTTTCGATTGGATATGAAGCTCACTGGTTTGTTTTTCCAGCATTTGAAGCTATATCACTTATATCGCAAGTATTTGAAGCTAAATCATTTGTGTCGCATGGATTCGAAAATCAGCCTTCTATTTCGCATTGATTTGAATCTAAATCATGTGTTTCGCATGGATTTAAAGCTAACACGTTTGTTTCGCATGCAGTTGAATCTAAATCATGTTCATCACAAGTATTTGAAGATAATCCATGTGTTTTGCATGGATTCGAAAATCAGCCTTCTATTTCGCATTGATTTGAAGCCAAATCATGTGTTTCTCATGGATTTAAAGCTAACACGTTTGTTTCGAATGCAGTTGAAGCTCAATTATGTATATCACAAGTATTTGAAGCTAAACCATTTGTTTCGCATTGGTTTTGAAGCTAAGCCTTCTACTTCGCATTGATTTGAAGATAAATCATGTGTTGCGCTTGGATTTGACGCTAACTCGTTTGTTTCGCATGCAGTTGAAGCTATATCACTTATATCGCAAGTATTTGAAGCTGAACCATTTGTTTCGCATGAATATTAAGCTAAACCATGTGCTTCGAATTAATTTGAAGCTAAATCATGTTTTTCGCATGTATTTGAAGCTAACTCGTTTGTTTCGCCTGCATGTGAAGCTAAATCATGTATATTACAAGTATTTGAAGCTAAACCATTTGTTTCGCATGGATTCGAAAATCAGCCTTCTATTTCGCAATGATTTGAAGCTAAATCATGAGTTTCGTATGGATTTGAAGCTAACTCGTTTGTTTCGCATGGATATGAAGCTAACTTATTTGTTTCGCATGCAGTTGAATCAAAAATCATGTATATCACAAGTATTTGAAGCTAAACCATTTGTTTCGCATGGATTCGATGATCAGCCTTCCACTTCGCATTGATTTGAAGCTAAATCAAGTGTTTCGCTTGGATTTGAAGTTAACTCGTTAGTTTCGAATGCTGTTGAAGCTAAGTCATGTATATCACAAGTATTTTTAGCTAAACCATTTGATTCTCATGGATTTGGAGCTAAGGCTTCTACTTCGCATTGATTTCGAGCTAAATCATGTGTTTCGCATGGATTTAAAGCTAACACGTTTGTTTCGCATGCAGTTGAAGCTAAGTCATGTATATCACAAGTATTTGAAGATAATCCATTTGTTTTGCATGGATTCGAAAATCAGCCTTCTATTTCGCATTGATTTGAAGCCAAATCATGTGTTTGTCATGGATTTAAAGCTATCACGTTTGTCTCGCATGCAGTTAATGCTCAATCATGTATATCACAAGTATTTGAAGCTAAACCATTTGTTGCGCATTGGTTTTGAAGCTAAGCCTTCTACTTCGCATTGATTTGAAGCTATATCATGTGTTACGCATGAATATGAAGCTCACTCGTTTGTTTTTCCAGCATTTGAAGCTATATTACTTATATCGCAAGTATTTGAAGCTGAACCATTTGTTTCGCATGAATATTAAGCTAAACCATGTGCTTCGAATGAATTTGAAGCTAAATCACGTTTTTCGCATGTATTTGAAGCTAACTCGTTTGTTTCGCCTGCATGTGAAGCTAAATCATGTATATCACAAGTATTTGAAGCTAATACATTTGATTCCCATGGATTTGAAGATAAGCCTTCCACTTCGCATTGATTTGAAGCTAAATCATTTGTGTCGCATGGATTTGATGCTAAGCCTTCTACTTCGCATTGATTTGGAGCTAACACGTTTGTTTCGCATATAGTTGAATCTAAAACATGTATATCACAAGTATTTGAAGCTAAACCATTTGTTTCGCATGGATTCGAAAATCAGACTTCTATTTCGCATTGATTTGAAGCTAAATCGTGAGTTTCGCATGGATATGAATCTAACTCGTTTGTTTCGCATGGTTTTGAAGCTTACTCATTTGTTTCGCATGCAGTTGAATCATAATCATGTATATCACAAGTATTTGAAGCTAAACCATTTGTTTCGCATGGATTCGAAACTCAGACTTCTATTTCGCATTGATTTGAAGCTAAATCATGAGTTTCGCATGGATTTGAAGCTAACTCGTTTGTTTCGCATGGATATGAAGCTAACTCATTTGTTTCGCATGCAGTTGAAGCTAAATCTTGTATATCACAAGTATTTGAAGCTAAACCATTTGATTCGCATGTATTTGGAGCTAAACCTTCTACTTCGCATTGATTTGAAACTAAATCGAGTGTTTCGTTTGGATTTGAAGCAACACATTTGTTTCTCATGCAGTTGAAGCTATATCACTTATGTTCGCAAGTATTTGAAGCTAAATCATTCGTTTCGCACGGAGTTGAAGCTAAGCCTTCTACTTCGCATTGATTTGAAGCTAAATCAAGTGTTTCGTTTGGATTTGAAGAAAACTCGTTTGTTTCGCATGCAGTTGAAGCTATATCACTTATGCTCGCAAGTATTTGAAGCTAAATCATTCGTTTCGCATGGAGTTGAAGCCAAGCCTTCCACATCGCATTGATTTGAAGATAAACCATGTGTTTCTCATGGATTTAAATCTAACACGTTCGTTTCGCATGCAGTTGAAGCTCAATCATGTATATAACAGGGATTTGAAGCTAAACCATTTGTTTCGCATTGGTTTTGATGCTAAGCCTTCTACTTCGCATTGATTTGAAGCTAAATCATGTGTTACGCTTGGATATGAAGCTCACTCGTTTGTTTTTCCAGCATTTGAAGCTATATTACTTATATCGCAAGTATTTGAAGCTGAACCATTTGTTTCGCATGAATATTAAGCTAAACCATGTGCTTCGAATGAATTTGAAGCTAAATCGTGAGTTCCGCATGTATTTTTCAAGCTAACTCGTTTGTTTCGCATGCAGTTGAAGCTCAATCACGTATATCACAAGTATTCGAAGCTAAACCATTTGTTTCGCATGGATTTGAAGCTAAGCCTTCTACTTCGCATTGATTTGAAGATAAATCATGTGTTGCGCTTGGATTTGACGCTAACTCGTTTGTTTCGCATGCAGTTGAAGCTATATCACTTATATCGCAAGTATTTGAAGCTAAATCATTTGTGTCGCATGGATTCGAAATTCAACCTTCTATTTCGCATTGATTTGATGCTAAATCACGTGTTTCGATTGGATATGAAGCTCACTCGTTTGTTTTTCCAGCATATGAAGCTATATCACTTATATCGCAAGTATTTGAAGCTAAACCAGTGTGTCGCATGGATTCGAAAATCAGCCTTCTATTTCGCATTGATTTGAAGCCAAATCATGTGTTTGTCATGGATTTAAAGCTAACACGTTTGTTTCGCATACAGTTGAAGCTCAATTATGTATATCACAAGTATTTGAAGCTAAACCATTTGTTTCGCATTGGTTTTGGAGCTAAGCCTTCTACTTCGCATTGATTTGAAGCTATATCATGTGTTACGCATGGATATGAAGCTCACTCGTTTGTTTTTCCAGCATTTGAAGCTATATTACTTATATCGCAAGTATTTGAAGCTGAACCATTTGTTTCACATGAATATTAAGCTAAACCATGTGCTTCGAATGAATTTGAAGCTAAATCACGTTTTTCGCATGTATTTGAAGCTAACTCGTTTGTTTCGCCTCCATGTGAAGCTAAATCATGTATATCACAAGTATTTGAAACTAATACATTTGATTCCCATGGATTTGAAGATAAGCCTTCCACTTCGCATTGATTTGAAGCTAAATCATTTGTGTCGCATGGATTTGATGCTAAGTCTTCTACTTCGCATTGATTTGGAGCTAACACGTTTGTTTCGCATATAGTTGAATCTAAATCATGTATATAACAAGTATTTAAAGCTAAACCATTTGTTTCGCATGGATTCGAAAATCAGACTTCTATTTCGCATTGATTTGAAGCTAAATCGTGAGTTTCGCATGGGTTTGAATCTAACTCGTTTGTTTTGCATGGTTTTGAAGCTTACTCATTTGTTTCGCATGCAGTTGAATCATAATCATGTATATCACAAGTATTTGAAGCTAAACCATTTGATTTGCATGTATTTGGAGTTAAACCTTCTACTTCGCATTGATTTGAAGCTAAATCGAGTGTTTCGTTTGGATTTGAAGTAACACATTTGTTTCTCATGCAGTTGAAGCTATATCACTTATGTTCGCAAGTATTTGAAGCTAAATCATTCGTTTCGCACGGAGTTGAAGCTAAGCCTTCTACTTCGCATTGATTTGAAGCTAAATCGAGTGTTTCGTTTGGATTTGAAGAAAACTCGTTTGTTTCGCATGCAGTTGAAGCTATATCACTTATGCTCGCAAGTATTTGAAGCTAAATCATTCGATTCGCATGGAGTTGAAGCCAAGCCTTCCTCATCGCATTGATTTGAAGATAAATCATGTGTTTCTCATGGATTTAAAGCTAATACGTTTGTTTCGCATGCAGTTGAAGCTCAATCATGAATATAACAAGGATTTGAAGCTAAACCAATTGATTCGCATGTATTTGGAGCTAAACCTTCTACTTCGCATTGATTTGAAGCTAAATCGAGTGTTTCGTTTGGATTTGAAGCAACACATTTGTTTCTCAAGCAGTTGAAGCTATATCACTTATGTTCGCAAGTATTTGAAGCTAAATCATTCGTTTCGCATGGAGTTGAAGCCATGCATTCCACATCGCATTGATTTGAAGATAAACCATGTGTTTCTCATGGATTTAAATCTAACACGTTCGTTTCGCATGCAGTTGAAGCTCAATCATGTATATAACAGGGATTTGAAGCTAAACCATTTGTTTCGCATTGGTTTTGATGCTAAGCCTTCTACTTCGCATTGATTTGAAGCTAAATCATGTGTTACGCTTGGATATGAAGCTCACTCGTTTGTTTTTCCAGCATTTGAAGCTATATTACTTATATTGCAAGTATTTGAAGCTGAACCATTTGTTTCGCATGAATATTAAGCTAAACCATGTGTTTCGAATGAATTTGAAGCTAAATCATGTATATCACAAGTATTTGAAGCTAATCCATTTGATTCCCATGGATTTGAAGATAAGCCTTCCACTTCGCATTGATTTGAAGCTAAATCATGTGTTTCGCTTGGATTTGAAGCTAACTCGTTTATTTCGCATGCAGTTGAAGCTCAGTCATGTATATCACAAGTATTTGAAGCTAAACCATTTGTTTCGCATGGATTTGAAGCTAAGCCTTCTACTTCGCATTGATTTGAAGATAAATCATGTGTTATGCTTGGATTTGAAGTTAACTCGTTTGATTCGCATGCAGTTGAAGCTATATCACTTATATCGCAAGTATTTGAAGCTAAATCATTTTTGTCGCATGGATTCGAAAATCAGCCTTCTACTTCGCGTTCATCTGGAGCTAAATCATGTGTTTCTCATGGATTTAATGCTAACACGTTTGTTTCGCATGCAGTTGAAGCTCAATCATGTATATCAGAAGTATTTGAAGCTAAACCATTTGTTTCGCATTGGTTTTGAAGCTAGGCCTTCTACTTCGCATTGATTTGAAGCTAAATCATGTGTTTCGGATGGATTTAAAGCTAACACGTTTGTTTCGCATATAGTTGAATCTTAATCATGTATATCACAAGTATTTGAAGCTAAACCTTTTGTTTCGCATGGATTCGATGATCAGCCTTCCACTTCGCATTGATTTGATGCTAAATCAAGTGTTTCGCTTGGATTTGAAGTTAACTCGTTAGTTTCGAATGCTGTTGAAGCTAAGTCATGTATATCACAAGTATTTGAAGCTAAACCATTTGATTCTCAAGGATTTGGAGCTAAGCCTTCTACTTCGCATTGATTTCGAGCTAAATCATGTGTTTCGCATTGATTTAAAGCTAACACGTTTGTTTCGCATGCAGTTGAAGCTAAGTCATGTATATCACAAGTATTTGAAGATAATCCATTTGTTTTGCATGGATTCGAAAATCAGCCTTCTATTTCGCATTGATTTGAAGCCAAATCATGT